>NC_058026.1:1282258-1582148 GCF_019176455.1 Solea senegalensis | reverse complement strand
TGGTGATATGGTTAGGGATAGGGAGGTGTCAGACAATATACCGAGGTGTCATCATTGACCTGAATGTGGAGAGAGAGAAAGTACAAAGGAGTTTGGAGTTTGACTAAAAACACAACAACGCGTCCACGAAAAAGTGTCAGAAGTTCTACTGCTCACAAAATCCCGGTTGTTCAGCAGTTTGCCCGCCCCTGCTCTGCTGCTGTATACAAACAAACGCTCCCTCAGGAACGTAAGCAGAAATTTCCCAAAACAATTGTTTTCTTTGTCTTCTTCAAAAAGGGTTTTCATAAACGCAGAATCGATTCAGGAAATGACTTATACACATATACACATACA
This sequence comes from Solea senegalensis, assembly GCF_019176455.1. Taxonomy (NCBI): domain Eukaryota; kingdom Metazoa; phylum Chordata; class Actinopteri; order Pleuronectiformes; family Soleidae; genus Solea; species Solea senegalensis. The sequence continues at coordinate 1,581,812 of NC_058026.1, read as the reverse complement.
CATATGAAACCAAAACGACTCTAAACGCCAGGCCTGTATATAGGACCACAATATTGACGTCACAATACAATATTATCACGATAATTTAAGTCACAATAAGATATTGCACAATGCTGAATATTTGCTAAATCATATTTGTGATAGGTCACTAGTTTGTGTGTTTGTGTCGCGTATAAAACCACATCACAGCAGTTTTTCGCAGCCATGCTATGGCGACCCCGCCCACGGTGAGGAGGAGCTATGAAATCATGGAAAACAACATGTCTGATACCAAACCAAGTCGAGTAGAGCCAAGTCGTGCTAGAACTGTATGATGGAAAAGTGCCAATTCCTGTTCTCAGAGACCAAACAGAGGAAGAAAAATAACAAAAAATCACCACAAAGTTATGCACTGCAGCCTTAATCACGTACATTTTTATATAATTTGTGGTTAGATTTAATCAAATGGAGATAAAAAAAAAAAGAAAACACATTATACAGCAAACAAACAAACTGACATCATGACATATCTTTCCTGATGAGCCACAGAAAAACCTACATATACATATGTAGGTTTTTCGGTAGTGATATGTTTTAACCTACAGCACGGTGTACCTAATAAAGTGGCCGGTGCTCCTCTTCATGTCCGGAGAGAAAAACGACTCAAAGAAAATGGACGCGCACCTGTCAATCACAGACCACGCCCATCGATCCGCGACCGGAAATCAATGACGAAGCAGATTTAAAAACTGCAGCTGTAACGATGACGATGATGATGGTGTTAGTGGTGATGAAGGCGCTGTTGTTTCTCCGCGGTGCGTATAGCTGTCGTGCTACATGTATGGCGTGTGAACAGTGCCTGATAACGTGTGTGTGGTACCACGAACTGAGCCGGTGTCCAATGAGGGAAGAGAAAAAGTGTGACACACGTGACGTCACGTTCCTCAGTTTAACCTCAGAAAAGGCAATTTTAGTTTAATAAAAAAAGAAAAGACTAAGTCTTAATCAACACATACATTTGGACAATTATACCAGTTTTATACACAGTAAATGTTTTTATACATATATAATTTATATACATTTAATTCTTTAAGAAACATTAATTCTGTTTAATTGGTATTGATATCTAGTATTCCACTTTCATTTGTAGTTTATAGAATTCCATTTTATGTGAATGTATTTTTTGCAAATTTAAAATTAATAAATAAAATCTAGCAATAGATTTTTTTTATGCTAATCCACAAAAAGTTTAATGTTAAAAATTATATTCTAAAAAAAAACAAAAACAAGACAAGATAGATCTGCATACAAAATATTGCAATAAATCGTGACCCACCCCACACACACAAAACAGGCACATACTGAGCAGATGCTGCACGAGTGATAATAAAACAACAGAAAACAGAGTGGGCACAACCATATTTGTCTTTATTTATTACCAGATTACTGCACGCAGAGTTTCTACATGTATCGAAGAACAAAACACTGAAATAAAGTGAGAACCGCTGTTTAACATGAGACCAAATGATGGGGTTAGAAAAAAAAAAAAAAAGGTTATTCATCACTCACACGCACACACACACACAGTGTGTGTGGAATGATCTGTACAAGAGGAAATAATACAAGTGAAGGGGAAACTACGTTTGTTGAGCCAGAAGCAACAATAAAAGCACCAGTAGCACAGATTTGAAATGTAATAAAAGCCTGGTGTTTTACTGCAAAACGCTCTCATAAATAACTGAAGTGCAAAATAAAATAATTCACATGACGAGGACCCTTCAAATTCCTGAAAATTAAAGATATCAGTGTTTGTCTCTCACACGCACACACACACACACACAGGTCAGCTGCTATAAAAATGTCAATAAATAAGTGTAAATAAATATAAAGGTAAGTAAATCTTTATTCGTTTTATAAATATGAATTGTATCTTACATCGCACCAGTTAAACAGGCAGAAAAAGTGCCGACTCAGCACTCGCGCACGCCGCGTGTTTACGGACCTACTGTCACACCGAGTCTCAGAAGTAAAACCACATTCACGTCTGTCGTTTTCTGTCGTCCGACCACAGAGCGAGTGTAAAATGTGGGCGTAGCTTCCGTAAGTGCACGACATGGAAAAATATCATCAGAATCTTTTTTTTTTTACATCCTTTTTCTATCTCAACTGTCACTTTAGTGCAAAATAAATGAATAAAAATAATAATGACATCATCACTTGATTATAAAAACGTTGATCAGTTTCTGTGACTAATCGTTTTATAGTAAAAAGAATCAAGACAAGAAGCTTTATGGGGCCCCCCAGGTCATTTTGAGTTCGAGACCCCTGCTTATAGATCCTGTAAAAAGTGTTGACATTTACCAGGGTCGTTGAACGCATCTCGTTAGCTCCACACACTGTAACTTTAGAGATCAAAGAATTTGGGGCCAATGAATTCCTGCATCACTGTGGTTTTTTTTTATCGTTATCAAATAATCGCTGTGTCCGATACTAGTCGATCGGATATTGGACAGATAAAATAAATGTTTGATTGGGATAATACACTTGTTTATTATGATTTTGATTATTTTTGCGATCAAATGTGCTTCTCTTCCGTCTTCCCAGCGTAACAATTTACTGAACAGCCACCAGGGGGCGACTCTGCCAATTGTTAAAATGTTCAGTAAACACTGTTTAGAGGAAAACACATGATAAAGTGCGACACATGATTGTGACTGACATTGAGTATCGTCCAATAGGAGCAGGAGACGTCGTCTAGTTTTAAATTAATGAAGAAAAAAAACGGCTTCAAAGACTGCGTACACGTTTTTACATTCGGTCTGTGTTTGGACCTGCAGAGAGACACCACAGCCTCCAGGGCTAACATGCTAATCAAAAACATCTTCAATTTTCCTCCATAAAGCGAGGGAGGGACAGTGGATTATAAAATGTCCTGCCCACGCCACAGTAAAAAAGTACTAATAGATTAAAAGAAAATAAAAAAAATCCCTCTTTATTACTGTATGTTACATATTAGTAAACTTGGGTCTTAGCTTTGTCACGTTTGCTGCTATCGTTTATATTACAAGATCCAGTGTGTAAGAAGTAGTGCCATCTAATGGTGAGACTGTAGACTGCAACAGGCAGCGATTACGCACGGAAACAAATATCCTTACGAGTAGTGTGTTACATTTATGCCAATAAACCCTCCTAAATGTCACACACTGTTCCTTCAAGAAACATTAGTTTTTAAGTTACCATGGTTACAGATCTCAGCTTAATCTTGATCTTGGTGGGTGTAACGCTCCCAACATGACGACAAAAATAAGACCCAAGTTTTCAATACATAGGAGGTATATTATAAAGGGATAGTTGATGTTTTTTGAACGGCGGTCGTATGAGGCGCTGACTTCCTGAGCCGAGAAGAAGTTTTTAGCAGATTTTAGCTTCACGGTTTTTTTTCTCCCATTTTGGCCGTGGAGTGTTGCTATCATGAAAAATATTTATTCAGAACTACAGTGTGACTATCATTACACAGATGTTGAGATTGTGACAACGTGACAATTCAACTTTTATTTAACCATAAACTAAATATTATAATAAATATTTGGATTTGAGGACTCGCCTCCCGCTCCACCAAAGTCCATAGAGAAAATCTGTGTTTTTAGCTCGCAGGCACACAGGAGCCGCTGGTCTACTGCTGCCTTGTTGTGTCACTTAGGTGAATCCAAATAAAGGATTTTAAACCTCTGAGTAAAAAAAATTAAATTTGAACGTACTGATTGGCGGCAACAGTCGATCAACTGCTCCTGTGTGCTGTGATGTAAAACTGCTGATTTTCTCGATGGACTTTGGCGCAGCGGGAGGAGATCATTAAAATTCACACATTTTAAGTTGAGAAACATTCAAAGTAAAGATGAATAGAAGTTCATTTTCACAATCTCGACAGCGCTGTAATGAATATGTGTCTGTTTCTCATACAACCTCATTCAAAAAACCCTGTATCTCGAATCCTTTTCATCTAACTGTATGAGCCATGCACTATTATTCCATGATAGCGGATAAACTTGAAGCCAGCACAGAGGGAACTCTTGGGTTTGGTTCAACAAGGAGAAAGTTGCTCTTTTTTTCCAGCTGCAGTAAATCAAACCACATGTTCTGTCTGGATCAGCTGTTTGATCAGCTGTTCAATCAGCTGTTTGCTCTCTTCACCATGACAGCGATGTGCTGCGTTTCAATCCTCCATTCCACCAGGTGGCACTCTAACCTCGTGTTGGTCACAAATTCAGAACCAAAAATCTCTTGTTCTTCGCTTAAGTCTGCGCCTCAGGGAGGGAGCGGCCCGGCTCTCGCGGCACCGAGGACCCGTCTACCACAAGACCGTTTGTGCCGCGGCACAGCAGAGCTTTGGTTGCCGTGGCAGCGGCTGTCGACGACAGAGCGCCGCCACCGGTGATGGTGCCGTTGAGGTTGCGGTAGGGCCGCTGCCGCGGCAACGAGGCCCTCCGTAGCGGGGTGGGCACGGCGGCTGAACCGCGGAGGCACACCGAGGGGAAACTCAGGCCCACCAGGCAGCAGCCCGGACAGGAAATGACATCATCCTGCTCTGCGGGTCCACCGCTGGGGTCAGAGGACAGGAACTGGGCGCCACTGTAACCGTTACCCCGGCCGCCCACGCCCCGCTGCACCTGCTGTCCAATCACAAGCCCTGAACCGTTGTTGTTGTCCACTCGCAGTAGCGGGGGAAAGAAGGGCGGTCCATTGGAGACAGGAAGTTGCCAACCATTGGTCCGTAAAGAGGAGGAGGTGGACAGAGGTCTTCCAAGTGTGGAGTCCAGGTTTCCCTCTGCTGCCTCTGGAGACTTGGTGCAGTCCATGGGTTCTGCTAGACGTACGTTCTCCTCTTCCTCCTCCAGGCGCTCCAGAGAAACCATGTCCAAATCAACAGGAAGTCCTGAATCCTCCTCCTCCTCCTTTAACAACCTTCTCCTCTCAGTAATGTCCACATTTTCTTCTAGAAACCTTTCATGCTCCTTCTCAAACACCTCCACGTTCCCCACCACTCTGAAGTCCTCGTCCTCCCTCGTCTCTGTGTGTCTTGGCGTCGAGGCCATCGTCCGGCCGAGCTCGGGGGTGCAGGGGAGGGACTGGCACCTCCTGTGCAGAGCTCGAATCCCCTGCGTCCCTCTGAGCAGGTGTGGGGAGGAGCACGGGTCACGTGGGGCAGGGAGCGTAAAGGTCAGGGAGATGACCGACTTGCTGGGTGTGTCCAGGAATTTGCACCGCCCCCCGTTCAGGTCCTGCCTCAGAGAGAAGGGGTTGACCCTCGCGGGCGTCCCCAGCAGGGGAGGGGTCAGCATTGCCGGGGGCAACATGTCCGAGTGGCTCCTTGCCAGGCCAAGTTGTTGCTGACTGGAGTCGCCGAGGCGACAGGGAGAACTGCGGCGTCGGTACGGACTGACGTCTGCTGACACCGGATCTGAGCGAGAGAAAAACAGGAAAATTGAGTGACATGAAACCTCCCTGCGACGTGGACAGCAGGAGGATCAGGAGCACAAAATCTACGGATGGGCCTAAAGAGAGGGAATCTGTCTTTGATAAAACACGAGCAGTGACGCCAACTGAGCGACTTTGTTGCCATGGAGTCGCCGGGTTCTGCTGCACGAGTGAGCTGCATCTGCTTCACCGAGTGCGGTGTGCAGACCAATGTCTAATCTTTGCCGTTCATCACTTGCCTGCTTTTTCCGGGGTTGGATGATTAAAGTGTTAATCCACTAGGGGGCAGACTAGGCCTACTCATCCCTGACTGAAAATGGACTTTCCTTCCTGAGTCTGTTGTACCTTCTGTGAGAAAGAAAAAGGAGAAAATCTCGATGAGAACGACGACGATGACGCTCTCCGTGGTATTTTGTGTAGTAACAAAATGTCTACGTTTAAAAATGGAACTGTACTGAGTGTTCGGCTGATTTACTGTGGAACAAAAAACACACTGAAGCTCAGACGTTTCCGAGTTCTGACTACATTCACTTATTCCATTCATTGTTTTGTTTGTCCGTGTAAACAATGGCAGAAAGGGGTATACTGCCCCCAGCACTTCCTGTGGTGCACTGCAGTTATTGAACGTGGTTTGTCAGATGCGGTGAAACTGACGCGGTTATAGCCCGGCTGTAAAAAGTATTAAAATGAACCTCAACAGCCAACGATTGCTCTGATGATCCTGCACACGGCGGCGTTTATTCAAAAAAAGCCAAACTCATGTCATTCTTGTATTCACCCAATGCAATGGACTTTGACGGCGGCTCTTCTCCCGTCTCCATGCTCTCCAGCGTGAGGACGATGTCAGTGAAGGTGGGACGCCGCACGGCACTCATCTGCAAACGCAACGAGGGAAAAAAGATTGTCATTAGAGCGTCAGACAGCTGTGAAATACATATGCATCTATACATATTTATATATGTATATATACATATTTATATATATATATATATATATATGTGTATATATATATATATATATATATATATATATATATATATATGTATATACCTATATGTAAAATATATGTGAGAGCAAAGAGATGTTTTTCCGTTTTTAAAAAAATATTATTTAAACAAACATTTAAATCTGAACTCACAAAACTACATTTAGGAACCCCAAAAAAATCTCCTGTGACCCATCTGTAGGCCCCAAGCCAGTGTTTGGGAATCACTGATCTAAAGCATGGTGTGTCCAAAAAATAATGTAAACCTCTCTTTTTCATTTTTTTCTGCTCTTCACAACTGTAAAGGTCTTTTTCAGGGTTAAGACCTGGTTTTAGGGTTATGGTTAGGCACGGTTAGGTGTGTGTGTGTGTGTGTGTGTGTGTACTTACGTTACAGCAGGTGAAAGCGAGGCTGAAGAATTCAGGAGGACAATCTCCAACCATGTTCTCGAACGCATCCACATCCAGACCAAAGTCCTACAAACACAGAAATAACAGCATTTAAACACAACAGAGTTTTTCTAATGACGATTGTGCTGATTTTCCAAAACATACAGAATGTTTGCTGATATCCAGTTTGTTTTTTGAGGAGCAGCCACTTTGTTCATCTGAATATTCTTTCATTATTCACCACAAATTGTAAAAATAGTGACACGTCTCTGTCAGTTATGACAATAAACGAACTAGCGCTGCAAAGATTACTGAATGAATCGCCACCCATTTTGATTATTGATTAAAAGTAATTAAAGCAATTAAAGCTGACTTTTCAGCTTCCTAAATGTGGACATTTCCTACTTTTGTTTGCTTCATCCAACAAAACAAATCATGAAAAGTGAATAATTCTCATTTGTGGACGAAACAAGACATTGAAGAACATCATTTATGGAGGTTTGGGAAAAAGCATTTTTAAACTTTTATGGACAAAACAACTCAAAAATCCTTTGCTCATTGTGACAAAATACATATAAACCCGAATCTACAGCCCTAAGATGAACAGATTCTTACCTCAGTCCTGGGTAAGAAGTCAGGATCGGCTTCAATGCGGGCGATGATCTCACAGAGGATGATACCGTACGCAAACACGTCCACCTGAACACACCAGAGAACAAACATCGCCGTTAGCAGAATGTGTTACACAGAGCGTTCTTTTCATCTGCTCTCTTTCTTCTCATCTCATTTACCTTCTCGTCGTACAGCTCTCCCCTCAGAACCTCGGGCGCCATCCAGTACGGAGAACCCACGATGGCCAGAGGCTGCTTCAGCGAACCATCGCTGCGAACAAGCAACAAAAAAAACAAGCTGGGTATCGCTACACAATTCCCAAATTGGTTTGGAAAGATTTCAGTTTACTTGGTTATGAACGAGATTTTCAAAAAAACTAATGCAAAAAATTCAGCTAAGTTTGGATGATCTCTCTAACCTCGTTACAGCCTTTAAAATATTAATACTCAGCCCTGACTTGTTGCATTAATAAAAAAAGTTTATATAATATGAGCACACAAGTGCAATTCTACTGTAGGAGAAGATTTAAAATGTTATTTTATTTATCTATTTACGTGCAATGTAAGGAAAACAGGAGGGAACCTGCAGTGTGAGCCAGTCCTTTGAACGTGTATATGATGGAGACTTGCATTAAAAGATATTAAAGAGTTAATATAAGATGGTCAGAGACCAGTGAGAGCTTTAACAATAACTAAAATCCAGTGTCTATCACGCCTGTTAGATAGCGAGGGCCATTCAACTGTGGAATCTAGGTCACAGTGATGTCGCTGTAATAAATCTCTGGAGTTGAATAAAATGTCTCCAGAATCTAAAACTGACATAAAAGTTGCCTCAATGAGTTTCTTCCTGCAATGAAGTTTTATTTAGTCTTGTTTTATTTACCAGATTAGACACATGATGTTTGTCATGCATCCAAATTCAAAGATATTTGTATTCTGAGACTCTTTCAATAGTTGGAACATTATTAGTGGAGATAATAATAATATTAATAAGTGAGATAATAGAGATAATAAGTGATAAAATAAATTTGGTTTTACCTGCATTAAAATGTGAACCTTAAAAACGTAATATTCCGCCGTGACGCGCATCACACGGTTTGAAGTAATAACCAAAGATGTCCAGAAGAAGATGACGCTCACACTGACCTGTAATCTGGGATTTTCTCTGCCAGGCCGAAGTCTCCGACGACGGCGGTGAACGTGCCGTTATCGCAGCGAACCAGACAGTTCTACAAAAAGGAAACAGGAAAACAAAGAGTTTGACTTTCTACAGAGGAAGAGAACGGCTTAAAAACACGTTTGCAATAATTTACTGTTACTAAAGCAATAAAGTATAGGACTAATATGATTATTCAAGGGCTAATGTGCAAGGATAGTGACATCTAATGGTCAGATTACAAACTGTAAAAGAGGCTTGCTTCTCTACCGTTGAAAAATGGCGAAACAAGATGGCGGACTTCTTTAAAACATGTAACTTGGTAAAGTACATGAAAATGACTCATTATAATTCTATAAAAACAAAAAAAAGGGATTATACACTTATATAAACATACTAATGGGCAGTAGGTTCAATAAATCCTGCTGAAAAATCACACACTGAACTTTAAATGAATTTTCAATTAGGGATGTCCCGATGCGATATTGACATCGGATATCGGTCCGATATCAGCCAAAAAACGAGTATCGGATTATATCGGACTGCCTCTAAAATCTCGAAAACGGAAGTGTATCGTATCAGAAGTGAAAAAGTTCCCTATTTTCAATACCTTGGAGGTGAGGTCTCTGTGGAACACGCCCTTGCTGTGCAGGTACTGCAGCCCTCGGGCGATGTCCAGAGACAGACGGATCCTGACGCCCCACGACAGGTACAGGTCACTGTCCAGCAGCTGCTCCAGGTTTCCTCCATTTATATACTGAGGAGAGAGAAACTGTTACAGTTACTGCACCAAGTCAGCAGCGCAGCAACTGCTCTTCCAACTTTACCTCAGTCAGAGCGTGGAGTTGACCTTCATGTACACAAACCCCAAGAAACCTGAGAAAGAGAAGATATGGTGATGTTATGTTTTAAGTTAAACGCTGAGCTTTTACCAGAAATTCTGTCTCTGATGTGAAAGGTCAAACCGTCGGCTCGATCCAAACTCTGAATTTGTTAGCATTATATGACGGAGGATGTACCGCTCCATTTAAGCTCGTGTCGATAAGCGATACGAATACAAACATACGTGCGCTTTTCACACGGGGAAAAAAGTGCATACAACGTTATCGGCTCCGGTCGATGTGACTGAACCTCCTGAACCATGTCTGGAGTAACGCGCAGTCCAGGCAATCTGCATCATTCGTCACCATGGAGACGACCCGCTCCTCTTATCTGGTTGTTGATGAAGTTAACAATCTCAGCAGGATCACTTAACCGTCGCCTGTGGAGTTGTAACCGGGCCAGTCTTCTGCTGAAATGATGACGACTAATCTGAATTCGGTCTCTAACAGAAAGGCACAGTGCAGTTTCTGCCTGTGTTAGACCTTGACTGGAGTACATCCTGGTGCGTTGATCAATAATGTGATCTGCCATTTTCACCTCCCTGGGACACAGCTGGACCAGACAGTGGCAGCTGTTGTAGGCTGAAGTCAGGACAATCACGTTAACCAGCGCAGTGACACCACGAAAACTAAAGTCTTTCTGTTATGTGGAGATTACGAGATAATAAGTCGTTATCACGAGATAACGATGCAACAGTCTCGGCTTCTGACGTATAGCTCACAATAATAAAAAACACACAATTATGATGCAAAATGCATTGATAAATAACAAAAACAGACAGAAACCAGGACTGCACAGTGTCACGGTAGGCCCTCGCTGACCTGTGAGAATTTTCATGTACTTCCGTTTACGTTAAAGTTAAAACTGGAACAACTATGTGCGACTTAGCCACGATAGAAACATTTTTTAAAATGTAGCACTGAGCGCATTTTTTAATTTTGCCACTTTCTCTCGCCCCAAAAATTCTTCAAGAAACTTTGCAGTAAACCTGACACACTCACCACGAGCCGTTGGTCCTGGCACATTCGTGCTCGGGCCCTGATGTAAGTCATTCTAACATTCTAACACGAGTTTGAGACCTCTGTATCTCTACAGACTTTGACGTACGTGTACCTGAGAATGTTGGGGTGGCAGAGTCTGTTCAGGAGCTGAACCTCTCGTAGCATGTTCGCCTTGTTGCTCGCCAGCTTGTTCATCTTCAGCGCCATCACCTGCCCGGTGATCCGATGCTGCACCTGCACGACAAACACAGTGGGACATGGAGCTAATGTTCTCAGTCCAAACGCAAGCTGGAAACACAGAATCAATGACCTGCACTTCAAAGAAAAGCCTCAGTGAAAACCCTTCAAGTTCCAGCTGGGAAGCACAGCATCTGAAGTAATTAGCGTGTAGTCCACCAGGGGGCACTAACAGTGAGCACAGCCTGGTCTCAGGCAGGTGAAGCAGATCTATGTCCACGTTCGACAGGTCAGTGACAAAGACTTTAGCCGATGTCTCGACCTGCAAGTGTGTGTGTGTGTGTGTGTGTATTAATAGTGGGGCACTAATAGGCTTTCTGGATTTCCCCATCACTCGCTCTGATCCACAACAAATCCACGGAGCCATTTACTGAAGTGGCGGCTGACCGTCTGCACGCACATATACGTACACACGATCATATAATACCACATAATTTAATTAATGTGAGAAATCAAATCAAATCAGACATGAAACACGAAGGTGAACGCAGGACAGAAAATCGCATTTGTGTGCGGAAATAAATCAGATGTGTGTTTGTGTATTTGTTTGGAGTATGAATTTTTGTTCTCAGAAACTTGTGAAGCACTTGTTTTGTATTATTTATCATTAAAACTTTTTAATTTACTAAACAATGGATTGGAAATGATGAGACATTTAGGGCTGCAACGATTAATCGGTTATTTGTTTTGAGGGTTTTTATTAAATTAAAACACATTTTCAGATTTTTGAATTTCTTAAATGTGAATATTTTCTTTTTTTCTTTGCTCCATGTGATAAAGAAATCACTAAAACTGAATGATTTTTGAGCGTGAACAAAACAAAGAGACTTGGGAATGGGGCCGAACAATTAATCGAAATTGTATCGTAGTCGCAATACGGCGTTCAGCAATTTTCAAATCACAGGAGGCGCAATATCTGTTAAAGCCAAAATATGTGTCGAAATATCATTTTAGATGAATTATTGTCCGGATCTGAAGAGAACATATGTGTTTCTCACAGCGCTGCACAAATATCACACAGTAATCACTTTAAATGTTTCTCCAATGACAATGAGAATAATGACGTAAAAATGACAATTCCCTGTTATAACGCGAATCATATCGCAATCTCAATTCCTGTCAAAAATCGTATATTAATGTTTATAGCTATAAGTAAGTAGCTCACTCTTGACGTTCATTTTACCAGCTAACTAGCCAATTAGCTTACCGAGACGACTGTACTTCTTCGTCAGAAATTTAATCAGCAACAACGCGCTTCTTTTTCAGGCGCCCGTGCATCGCTGTCGTCCTACCATGGAAAGCAAGTTCCATTGCACATTCTCCTCTTTTATTTTGGTAAAATGCTCCCAAACTTTCAAGTTTTGGAAAACACTATCATATGAATCTGTCCAACCAAGATAATCTCCCGTTGCATCTGTCATACGTGAACAGCAAAATCTACCAGAAGTTTGAGTTAAAAAAAACATGTTCTTCATCAGACAAGTCCACGTACCTTGAAGACCTCTGAGAAGAAGCCCGAACCAATCTTCTCACAGAAGAAGTCGTCGATACGGGCCAGGCTGGACACGGCGCTCCTCAGGGCTCTGTACGAGGACGGTCGGATGCGGTTGGGCGCGTGGACGCTGTGGAGTGGCGGCTCATCTGGACCGCTGTGAATATCATCTGCATCGCAGAAGCAGCACTCGCTGTGGTAGTCCATGGTGCTGGGTGACCTCCACGCTTCAGTTACTCTGAACCAAAAAAAGCTTCTGTTAGATTATAGGAGTCCTGAGGAATGATGTGACAGTGACGCCCACCATCATTACATCACAATAATTGGATACTGAAGGTTTCCCCCGGAGCGAGGATCTAGTACTATCTTCTGATTTCCAAAAAAAGTCCATCTAATGCCACATTAAGCGAGTCCACCTTAACTCCAACACAAGGTTTGGACAATCCCAAAGCGAGCGTAGATGTTTCAGCATCTCTGTACGTGAGGAGCCTCGGTTACCTCCAACATCTCCTCATGCGGATGGAGCTGTGAAGATGGACGACGCTGCAGCCGCATAAAGATGCCTGCGTGAGAACGTCACAGTATTATTATTATTATGAAGCTATCATAGGAAACAAAATACACAACAGCAACAACAACAACAACAACAACAGCAACAGCAATAACAGCACCGCCTCTGGCCAACACAAGTAACAGATGTAACGATGTTGTGAGTTTCATGATATCGCCAGAACAAATGTTACATTATCGTGACGTGTCAAGACAATACGTCTGATTTCTGCTGCAATGGGGGAGTCTTTTTTGACCAAACCAAGCGTGCACCACGCCACCTAATGGACCATCGTGCAGACCATGACGTTTAACGTCACGTAGACTAGGGCTGTAAAGTCCCGGTCGACTGGTCGATACGTTCTGGTTCGACTCAAATTCTGATAAGTCGACTTTTTGCCGTGTTAATTTCATACAGTCTATGGTTAATTTGATTTTATCTGGAGGAATGTACCAAGAGCTAATGGGGGTGTCTTCAGAGGACACCCCCCTTGTTTTCAGTATTTTGGATTAGCCGAACCCACAGGAGACAGAAAGATTAAAGAACGTCCAGTGGTTTTATTTAATTTTGAGCGTTTCATTTTAGGCTACAGTCAGTCCTCCTCTAACATCCATGTCAAAGACATCAACAGTGTGGCAGCATTTTACAAAAATAGATGGCGTTAAAAAAGTCGAATGCAAAGTTTGCCAGCAACAGTTTGCATATCCCAGCTTGACTACAAACATGGCATATCATATAAAAACGGTAAGCTAACTTGTCTGAATCACGGAAGCCATAAATATCATGTATACTATCACAATATCGCAATGAATGCTGTACTTTTCGCTACCTTACACTACTTCTCTTTACACTAGTTAGGTCGTGCAAGGTGATGAGAATTTTTTTGGTAGCTAACCAAGAAGAGTGGCACACAGTTGTTTACTTATAAACGAGTTGCAGAAAATTGTTTATTTGGTGGTTTAATAAATAATTCCGATGATTTTCTGACAGGACTGAACAAATTTAGAACTGACCACTGTGGCCTTGAAAAGCAATGGATCTAATAAAACTGCAATATTAATCCATGCATACGATCACAATATCGCAATAAATTTTGGACCGGCAATACTCTCACTATATCTTAATAAACATTGTACCATTATGACTATTACAACTTTACAACAAATACTGTACCATCAAAACAATCAAAATATTGCAAAAATATATTATACTGTGAATACACAATATCGTCAATAGTATCGCAATAGATATCGTACTGTGTAGTCTATCACAATAACACAATCAAGACTGAATCCTCAATCATAGCACAATATCTCAACAAACACTCCACTGTTCCTAGTATCACAACATGGCAATAAATATTGTACTGTAGACATTATCACAGTACCGCGATAAATATTGTACCATCAATACTATCGCAATATCTTTATAAACATTGTTCTATTATAACTATCGCAACATCAATACTACCAAAATATAGAGAAAAAAAGATACTGTACTGTGGATACTATCACAACATATATACATATATCGAACGGTCAATAATAGCACAGTATTGCAATAAATATCCTACTGTGGACAAGGATCCACAATATCGCAATAAATATTGTGATACTATTACAAAAAACATAAATATTTGACTGTGGACAACATTATAATAGCACAATAAATTTGTTTACCTTGTACAATATCAAAAAAAGGCATAATTTTCTATTCTAGTCTATTCAGCTGCAGTTAAAACGCTATCACGACATCGTGAAAAGTACCGTATCGTGATATTTTGATATCGTTAAATGCCTGCTGGACACTGACAGTAAAGCCTGTAGCCAAGAGGCCACAGGGGAAACACTGAGCCATAACATGGACCTCAACCGCTCAGCCATCAAATCACTACCACGGGCCTCATTCAACCATGTTTCCCCATCTTTGCGAACAACCGCGCCGTGTAAATATTTAACGCACCGCCGAGTGAACCGGAGATAACCCCGTATTTCTCCGGACCAACGGACTACAACCGCCGGGTGGCTAGTGTGGATAACGGGAGCTGTCAATGACGAGCGGACTGCACGGATGGAGACGACGACTCACCGCTCACTCTCCTCACGTCGGTCCGCAGGGGGAACCGTCGCGGCGCTCCGCCCGCTGCAGGTGACCTGGAGGCGGGTACGGGGCTCAGGTGTCTGCCGCTGATAATCCCGTCTGGGTTCCTGCTTTCACCACGGGAGCCGTTACCTGGGGCCGAGTACCGACTCTGACTGACACAGTAGTGACGACGACGACACTTCCTGTTTGGTCTTTCACAACAAAAGTCGAGTATCGCCTCTCAGACCTGGAGGGTTAGGACTTTCAAAATTAAATGAAAGCACCGACTCTAAATACACATCGCTGCCGACTCGGGACTTCCAAAATAAAAGCGCGAGCAAAGGCAAATAACGTCTCTCTTCTCTCGTCAAACTGTCCAACGGTTTTCTTGACGGGGTTGCTTATATACAAGGCAAGCGTCCTTTGATAACTTCTTTGACATCAAAGTCATCAAAGTGCCGTTTCATGCCTTTGATGTAAAAATGTTGGCAACGATTACATACATAAATCATTTACGTATGTATAACGTTGCCAACATTTTATGATAAATGCAATGTATGGAGTCCCCGCTCATCTTTATTATGCTTTTCAGTTGGTACTTTAAATCAGAGACCTAAGATAAAAATTACTATATAATTTTCTGGTAGACACTATGTTTTTTACTTAATTTTGTCTTTGTATTTATTGATTTGATTTAAATGGAATTTCTATCCAACAGGTTGCTTGACACTAGGCTTCAAACCTCTTCTTTGAATAAATTCCAGCACTAAGAGTGTTATGATGCTGCCCTCCACTGTTCAAAGTTCCCAATCACACTTTGCAGTCCATGGTGACCTGTTCCTGGTTCCTCAATCCTGGATTCTAGTCCAAAATTCCCTCCAGTTTGAAGTGGAACTGTGAGAGGAAACCAGGGATATAGGGTTTTACACAACTGTAACCTGGAAGGAAGCCTGAGCTAGCAATAGGAAATATTCGCAGCCAACATACACTTGTTTTATGTGATTTCTAAGCATAATAGGACACAGTCACAGATGTGTTTGTGTCATTTATAATAAAAGTGATAGTTAAATTTGTGTCAAAAACAGAAAGACTGCAAAAAGAAGGTGCCAGATGTTATACTGTTGTTTTGGAATTATTGTAACTTCCTGTACGCCTCCACCAACTCGAGTTTGACACTCGATCTGTTCACACTCAGCTTCTCTGAGGTTCAACCAATCCAGGATCAGATGATGAACCGGAAGTGGTGGCAGCGCACATTTTTTGATCTCAACACAAATAAGGACAAATAATCAGTAATATTTCCACTAAATAATAATAATAATAATAATTTTTAAAATTAGATTTATTCCTGTGATAGTAATAACTGAGAAGTGTGATCAGATAATTTTGTTATAAATAAATAATAAAGATTTAAGGAGGATGTTACTGTGACGGTCCACCATCACGCCCCCCCCCCCGTGATACGCTTTTCCTGTGCACGTTGGAAGAAGTGATGATGGAGCTGAGCCGCAGATGGACAAATAAATAAATAATGTTGATGTTTCTCCTTTAAATATCTGCAGATTAGTCTTAAAGATTTGAAGATAGTGTAAGGATGTGGTATCTGTGGAAACTGCTACAATGACTCAATATTAACATTAAACTATTTTATTTATTGATCAATTTAAATAATAATAAAAATAAGATAAAGTGAGGTCAGTGTTTATGGTGAGGATGACGTCAGGGCTCGGTTTCATTTGGAGGTGCAACACCACCCCCCACGCCCACTGACATACTCTATGTTGATTTTATTAGTTGTTGGTTGTTTTATTTATTGTATGGCTCTTTATTTTTGTGCAGAAAAGTAGAGACACAGCATCCAATTTTATATAAAGTCACAGGTCACTGATTGTGTTCTCATGCACTCACTGGTCCAAACTAGGCTTAAGTTACTTGGATAAATATATTTTAAGATATATTGCAATTTGAATTACATTAAGGTTCATCTGTTTAATATTTACAATTTAATAGGTTTACAGATGGAGCCTTATTACACACCATCAAAATATTAACTATTTACTCGAAAATGAAAACTAAAAGATGTTATTTCTAACAATAATGTACAGCAGTTTTCTTGACTGGCTTAAAATAAAGAATATTCAATATTGCCTTATCATGTTATTTCAAACTGTTTTGATTTTTTTTTTTACTAGGAAATGTTGAATTGTTCAGCCCAAGTGCAATCTTGCATTATTAATCTTAGACAATGACCTCATAATCCAGAAATCTAAACACTATTGTGATGACTCACAGTATAACACACACACACACACACACACACACACACACGTTTGCACTTCACTAATAGTGAGGACCCTCATAGACATAATGCATTCCCTAACCCCTCACCCTAACCTAACCCGCACAATTAAGTGTCGATCCCTAACCTAAACCCAATTCTAAACCTAACCCTAAAACCAGGTCTTAACCCCCAAAAGCCCCTTGAAGATGCGAGGACGAGCCAAAATGTCCTCACTCCGTATGTTTACACGATTTTTGGTCCTCACAAAACCACAAACACACATGCGCTCACATATGGCCAGACTGAAACCGTCTATAAAGTATGAGGAATGTCATCAGACATTAAAATGCTACACACTGGACCTTTAACTTTGAACCCAGCTGCCACTAAACATGACGTATTTGTCCGATACTACTGTTAATATTAAAGAACTCCCTTTAATACGCAAAGGAACTTCAGGTAACCCGAGTAACGAGCGTTATAAGCCACACAGGATTCGTCCTCGTTGACCTTTCCTTCCCTTTTCACTGATTCTTTCCTCACATTTTTTGTGTGTCTGCAGCACAAAAGCTGTGAAGATTAACCTCCGCCGGAAGTTTTGTCTCTCCGAATTTTAAAATAAAAGCAAACTTATGTTCATTTTAGGTGACACGACAAGTTAAGACTAAATGTCTCGATGTGTTTAATTCACCACTTGATTTACACTCATTTTAAATACATACCTGACACGATGTGTTGCAAATACGGCGTCTGCTATGGCGCTACTAAGACTTTTATTTTTTTAGTCAAACAGGAAGTGGAATATCTGTGTGCTCGTTTGAGGAGCGAGCTGTATTGAGCGTTTAGCTAGCTACGTTAAGCTAACCGCAGCATCGTCGCCGTTCCCCCCGCGATTCTCGGGGTTCACCTTGCGCTTTAATAAACGAACAAATGGCTCTGCTAACGCCGCTGTTCGCCTTCTTGTATCACCTGCCGCAGGTGTACAAATGGCTGCTAAAGCCGTATTATCTCGTGTCCCTCTTCATGTCCATAGCCTTTCTAGCTGTCAGAAAGACGCCGGGCGTCTGCGACCATTTAGACACACAGCGAGAGGACGGCAA
Source organism: Solea senegalensis (assembly GCF_019176455.1). Classification (NCBI taxonomy): domain Eukaryota; kingdom Metazoa; phylum Chordata; class Actinopteri; order Pleuronectiformes; family Soleidae; genus Solea; species Solea senegalensis. Next base: position 1,563,591 of record NC_058026.1, on the reverse strand, counting down.
CCCCTGCGACTTCGACTGGGTCAGTGATTAAAACTGCTTTTATTTGTTTATTTATTTATTTTACTTTTAATTACAGATTACAGAGAAAGTCAGGCTTTAGGCTAGAGGTCGACCGATGTGGGGGTTTCCTCAATGGCCGATGCTGATTTTCAGAACTCGGGCAACCGATGGCCGATAATTGATGCCAATTTAGGATTTTTTTTTTCTCCTCTTAATGATAAACACAATTCTCAACTTCAGTAATCAGATATCAACATTTTAACTAGCTAAAATACTTTTTACCATCTAAAAAGGAAACAAGTCGCATGAGGAAAGTTCTGTTTTTGTGTCGGTAAGGGCCAAAAAACAGTGAGTGAGTTCTTCCGCCCTCTTTTTACAAGATAATTTCAACTTTGGAAGAAGTCCTGAGAGCTACCGCAATAACGCAAAGCTCCATTTCTCTGCTTTCCAGTAACTTTTGTATTTTTTTCAGTAGAATCTTCCAGAAAGGAGTTAGTCTAGGAGTTATGGTAGTGAGATTTACACATGCCAAATCCTGTCAGTGACAACAGGATAGTAAAGGTGGACAAAGCCTGTACTTTGTGTTCATTTTGTCCATTATTGTGCACCCAGCAGGGGAGTTTATGACGATGTAGGAAATGGAGCAATACCACAGAGAAATTGTGGGGTGCAGTATAGAATCAATCCTGCACTCAGGGAAAAAGACAAAGAGGCAACTTCTGGCTGCCAGGGCTCAAGACACGGCGGACATACAGAGATATAGAAAATGTGTCCCGTCATTGATCTCTCTCATTGGCAACAGCGACGAGTAATATTCCCCATTAATGCGACAACTTAAATTCAGTGGTCTTACGTTCCACCGCCACAAAAGCCGCTCGTCTTCAGTCTATTTCAGATCAAGCACAAAAAAGGCCTGTTGATCCCTGCAACTTGGTACTTGGCACTGCCCTCTAGAGGAAGTAAACATCCGTACCAACGCAGAAGACGGACAAACATGGTGTATAAACAGGGCTAAAGAATACATTTGCAGCTTTAGTTCCTCGTCAGACTGTTTTTTAGCTGTAAACTAAAGTTAGCCCAGCGCTCACTCCCCGCGTCAAGTCTACAGAGAAAATAAAACGATACCAGTATGAATTTGATGAGTTAATAATAACGAGACATGTTACATTTGTGTTCCCAGAGAGAAGTGGAGATTCTCATGTTTCTTAGTGCCATCGTCATGATGAAGAACAGACGAGCCAGTGAGTCGATGGTTTCTGTTTTGTTTGCAAAATAAATGATTTCTGTGGTGGGGGGTGGGGTTGTGGGGGAGAGGTGGACCACACAACTACTAAGGGTCTCTGTGTTTGTTTCAGTAACGGTGGAGCAGCATTTGGGGAACATCATCCTGTTCAGCAAAGTGGCCAACGTCATCCTGTTCTTCAGACTGGACATCAGGATGGGTCTGCTCTACCTCACGCTCTGCATCGGTCAGTCCAACCGAGCGTCACACACTGGACCAATATCGCTTTTATTGGCAGAAATGTAATATAATCGCTTTGAAATAGAAAACACGTGGTGCGTTCCACCGGTTGTTGGATTCTCAGAAATAATGACTTCTGGGGGGGGCTTTCTTTATGAAGGCGGCCATCTTGAGCCGACGTATTTATACAGCAGCCCAAAAGGTTTGACCGATTAAACGGACAATGAAGGAGTTGGGCTCAGGGAGAAACGTGGATATATATTGGTATCTCTATCGGCCCAAGAACTACTGATATATACCAGTGAAGTGGAAAAAAAATCCAATTTCAAGTCTAATATCGTTCATCCCCTACATTTGAAGAACGGAGAATTTGTGGAATGATAATTGTAGCTCCAGTTCTGCGAGTCTAACGATTGTGTTCTGATGTGTTTCAGTGTTTCTGATGACGTGTAAACCTCCTCTGTACATGGGACCAGAGTACATCAAATACTTCAGCGACAAAACCATTGATGTGAGTATCGGCGGTATAAATACTGGCGATTGTGTGATCACTGAGTAAGCACGTAGATCTGACTCTGTGTGTGTGTGTGTGTAGGACGAGTTGGACAAAGACAGTCGCGTGACTTGGATCGTGGAGTTTTTTGCCAGCTGGTCTCCAGAATGTCAGTCCTTCGCCTCGGTCTATGCCGATCTCTCGCTCAAGTAAGACTCCCTCCATCTGTCTGCACCGAGTGAAATCCTGAATGAGAGTAACTGTAGTCGTTTGTGTTTTCTCAGGTATAACTGTGCCGGTCTCAAATTTGGCAAAGTGGACATTGGACGTTATGGAGACGTTACCAAGAAGTAAGACATTTGATCGTCTACTCTTAAATTGACAATTTTCTCTATGGGGTTTGGTACACAGAGAGTGGTTTGCAAAGGTGACACAAACGTTAGTTTCCAGTCCAGAAAAGGCAGTTTGACAGCGAGATAAAGAGGATTTTGAAGAAGATTTTATGTGTTCGTGCCTCACATGACCACGCTTCCGAAACTCAAACCCTGAACTATCCCTTTAATAGGTTTGTCTCTGTCAGAGATTTTATAAGCGTTGTTTTTTTTTTTACTGCTGATTTAAAACCTTAAACCTTTGAATGTTGTCCAGGTACAAGGTCTCTGCGTCTCCACTGTCCAAGCAGCTTCCATCGCTGGTGATGTTCCAGGGAGGGAAGGAGGTGATGCGACGCCCCCAGGTGGACAAGAAGGGGAGAGCAGTGTCCTGGAGTTTCTCTGAGGTCAGCTGACACAGCACATACACATATGCAGCCAGGTATCTGGAGAAAACGAGATCTTTTAGTATGTTTATTTGCTGATTTAGGACAACGAAAGAACTCAAATTGGGGGAAACTCTGGTGTTGTGTTTGTGCATCTGAAAAAGGGCTGAACAATTAGTGGAAATGTTATCAAAATCGAAACGCGGCCTACTTTTCTTAAAGCCAAACGGTTTCACATCCCAATTTTAGATGAAATATTTCACTGACTTACACACCTCCTATTCTACACACTGAATAACCTTTTTTTTTTTACCCAAAGTTGTTCTTTCACAAGCTTTTTTTGACATCTTTGCAATATTAAAATTGACGATAATGTTGCATCCCGACGGGTTATCGTACCATATTTTTATGTTACATTTTTAAATGACATTTGCATTTTCCAAACTCAAAAGCTCTAAACTGGCCGCTGCCATAGAGCCACACTAACTCCTGATTCTGGCAAATTTCTGGCTTTTTTACACTCTTATCCAAATTCCTTTTTGGAATTGGACCTTTCTAAAAGGTCAACTTCTGTTCCTATGACGTCAACGGTACACAATGTCGAACAAAATGGTTATTTTCGTCACCTTAAGTACAAAAAAGACACCCATCGAAACCCATTATAAACTGTAATGTTAAAAAAATGACTGCATTTTCCAAACTTACTCAAGTAACGCTTGTGTGTTCCTTCTCCGCACCAGGAGAACATCATCCGAGAGTTCAACCTGAACGAGCTCTACCAGAAGTCCAAGAAGCTCAGCAAGAACAAGGAGGACAAAGTGAACCAGTCCAGGTTCCCACCGGTTCCTGAGGAGCAGGAGCCGGATCAGCAAGACGGCGATGACCACATGGAAGAGACGGAATCCAAGAAGGACAAATGAGATGGTTTGATTAGCTCCTCCTCCACATCTGCGTTTAGCTTGTTGAGAATTAAACATTTCCAGCCTGTGATTCATCACATGTACGTTTTTTTTACTTTTAAACATGTCAGCAGAATCAAGCACTGAAGTGGAGACGGAGACAGAGTGAAGCAGCTGTTTTTTGTTTTTTTTTGTTGTGACTAATTTAATTCCGAGTAGATGACACTTTAGTTTGTTGTTTTTGTGTTTAGTCATTATTTTAACTTTAACTTAATTCCCATTAACAGTGTCACAACCAGTCTTGTATAAAGTACCTTAAATGGATACTTGAGTAAAAGTACAAGTATGTGACCAGAAAATGACTTTGGTTGAAGTCACTTGTTTTTATAATAGTACTTAAGTAAAAGTCTATTTACATTTACTGTACTTAAGTATCAAAAGTCATTAACACATTTTTGTGCCTGACTGTGTAACAAATACAAAAACTCCATAACATTACTCAGCAAAAATGAATTTTTTATTTTTACTTACGTTTTGGACTTCGTCTCTTACATTTTTATCTGCACAATATCTGATCCAGTGATTCTGACCTGTATCGGACTGATACCGACTATTGCATCAATATCCTGACACCAAGTATCCAGAGTATCGTATCGGACTGTTCCTATAACGTCAACGGTACACGGCGTAGAACAAAATAGTTACTTTTGTCACCTTAAGGACAAAAAAGGTACCAACAGAAACCCAGTACAGTATAAACCTACATCTCCCTGTCGTCATGGATTCCATATAATATTTGACCTCAAATGAATGTTTTTACCAACATTCCGCCTACATTTATAAACAAAGATTACAGGTTCCAATCCAACACAGAACATTTTTTACTGAATATTTCTGTTATCATTTATTTAAAGCGTCCATTTCTGTTATTAATATTTATATTTCATTTGTAGCTGTGAATATGAGAATGTGAACGAGGCCAACAGGTTTCTTTTGACTTCAAGTCTGAATATGAATATATATAAGAATTATCACCTCTAATGTGGGGTTTTATTAACTGTAATCTGGATTAACACGACTGCTGCTGCTGATGGAAATGTCACTCATCCTGCTGAAGAATTGGTTAAATAGATTTGCTTCTTCAGATCAGATAACACAATCATGCACTGAAAGCTTGTTTTTTTTTTATCCAAACAAACCACATTCCAGGATTATGTTTGCTTTTATAAAATTTGCCTTCACTATGATTTTATCTTTAATTTTCTTTAATCAGTAAATGTTTCAGTTTTTTTAACTTGTGTCACCGTTTCAATTAGATTATTGATCCCACTGTCGTTTTAATCTTTGATTTATTATTTGTGATGTTTGTCCCTTCTTTGTTTTTAAATCATGTCGCGTTTTCGAGGCTCGCGTGTACATTTGCTCCAAGGAAAAAACCTTGTCAGAAAAAGTCTGTTCTATTATTCATGCAATAAAAATGTGCACATGAACGGGTTTCCACGACGCGTTTCTTTCTCATTGCACACAAATAATGTCAGAACTTTTCGGAAAACTAAACTAAGGAATTGATGATGTGACCTTTTTGTTACGTGGCTTAAATCTGTTTTCCCTCCCCAACGCCAGCCAAAGTAAAAAACTGAAATACATAAACGTGATTTAAATGGTAGAAACCAGGCTCGCAGACATTCCACTCCCCTTTTATTCTAATGAGCGTGTAATGAGGAAACACATGGATGATGTGAATCAAAGACGGCGTCTCAACAAACAACTTAAACCAAATCACGTGGGCTGCTTTATTCTTGTTTTGTTTGTTTTTTTTCCAACCACCATTCTGACACTAACACAAGCTCTCCTTTATCACTGAGTCAATAGTAAAAACCTCTTCACTTATCAATAGCTATATTTTTTCCATATAAATCCATATAAAACAACTTCAAATTAAATACATGAGGAAAAAAAAAAAGACTTGGAACACTTAATTTCTTTGTTTTTCTGTGAGTTTGTCTTTTTTCTCTTTACATGATTTGTTTCTTCACTTCCTGTTTGTTCATGCTGCAGTCCACTTTTTTTCTTTTTCTTATTTTTTTAAAGAAATCCACATTTAAAAAAGAAAAAAAAAAACCACATCATCGTCCTGTACAAACATGGAATCATATTCACATCTAGGATTAAATCAACAAAAATCAATCAAAGAGTTTGTTTTTTTCCCCTCCTGTCAAACGTTAGCAGCAACACTGAAGAGGCGTGTCCATGAGTGTGTGGTTCCGCCCATCAAATTCCACACCAACGCTTCTCATTTTGTTGGACGTTGGCGAGATTCATAGAGTTTAACGTTGAAGATCCAACGTCGTTTAACAACGCTGAAATGCTTGTACGTGGGCAGCCGTTAAAGGGACAGTTCAGGTTGTATAAGACGGATTCAAAAACACTGGGTCGGGACCCACAGATGGGTCGCGGGAGGTTATTTTTGGGTCCCTAAACAAACTTTTACCACTGATTTATGTGCTGTTTGTTTTGAATAACACTCATTAAAGTTCATGTGCCAATTCGACATAGATACGGCTGTGAATTAGTCGCTACACAATGCGTAAATGTTCTTTAAAAAGTGTACGAAGTTTGGGGAATAACAAAAAAAAAAGGATATTTCAGCCAGTTAAGATATCTTAAATAACTAAGCGTGTTCAGTCGTGCCGTGTCTACTGCGAGAAACATACCACTAATTTGTTCAGTTTGAATGATGCAATTTTTTGGGGAAAAAAACATTACTGTATTTCCACCAAAAGATTTCTATTTGACGTTAACGCAGTTTGGTCACAATATATTTTAATCACCTGCTAAGATTCTGTTTCACTGCTTTTCAACTGTAACCTGAAATGTGTAGCTCACTCGTTCTCCCACACCAAAGTCCATGGAAAAAAACTGCAATTTTACGTCACGACACAGAGGCGTTTCAGACCAACTTCGGCCTCTACTTGTACGTTTAATTGTGTTATTTCATGACTTCAGAGTTTGAAATTGTCCGTTCTGGTTGAAGAAAGTCACATAAACTTACCAGAGGAGGGAGCCGTGGATCGGCAGCTCCCGTTTCCCTGCAAGCTAAAAATGACCATTTTCTCTATGGACTTTGGTGCAGGAGAGCGAGTGGTTTACAAACGTCAGTTTCCATACGCGTCACAGTGAGATAAAGCAGCAAACATGTTGTTGAGGTGTCGTAGATTTAAGCAGGTGTGGATTAGCTTGTTTTTCCTCAGCGAAAGTCTTAAGCCGACTACACAAACCACACATCATAAAAACCAGAACGATCCCTTTAAACGACTCTGCCTTGTATTTGATCGGACTCCTGTAGCGTGAAATGTTTAAAACCTCCACACTGAAATGAAATGCGATGAACCTCCGTTACAGGTGCAGGTGTAAAAACCCTGATCCAGATCCAGACTACTGGCCCCGGTGGAGATCTCGCTCCAGACCCTGGCAGTGGTAACGCCTTGTGTTGCTTTAATGAAACAACAGAAAAAAAACAAAAAAACACCCAGACCCGACCGTCCATGCTAATGCCTCATGCTACCTGCTGAGCTACGATGAGGATAAAAAAAGAAAACGAGCCAGGTCAAAGTTTGTGTTTCCGCCAGTGAGTTCCCAATAAAACGTGTCCAGTGTTGGCGAGTGAGTTCTGGTTCTGGTTTTCGGCGAGTTCAGGTCGCATTGTGGTTTCTCCAGGCAGGATTACTGAGGCGTGATAATCCAGTTCAGTTTAGCCTCGCAGTCAATCTGAGGAGTTACGGGGGCCGTTCACATGAGGCTTTTTTCGTTTTGTTCTTTTAAATTAAACGGAGACACCGTTGAATCTTTCTCAGACGCGATTTGTGCGTCTGTGTGAAGTTGTTGCACGTCCGGTGTAAACACAACATTACACATCCATCGCCAAAGAGAAGCCGTCTTTCGATACTTCTGTTGTTTTTAAGTGACTAATGGTCCTTTTCCACTATGGTCCCGCCTCGCCTCGCCTCGCCTCGCCTCGGCACAGTTTAGGGTTGTATTTCCATTACAAGTTTTTTACATTGTTTTACAAGCGACACAGTACTTCCTCCATGACCGGAGCACAGACTCCGTCTGACACACAGCGGCAGGGTTTGTGATGCTGTCGCTAAATAAACACGTTTTTTAGGATTGTTAAGTCTTTTTAACTGATCTACAGTTTCGGCTTGATTCTTGTGTCGGACGTCTCTTCCTGTGACGACGCTCTGACCAATCAGTGGCTGGCAGTCTGGCAACGTCACGCATAGTAGCATGGTATCGCCTCAGCTCGATTGGAACCTTGTCAGAGCAGGTACTAAAAAAGTACCTGGTACCAGGTACTATGCAAGTGGAAACAACTTAACCGTGCCGAGGCGAGGCGGTGGAAACACGCCATTAGATGCCATAGTTCCTAGAAAACAAGATACTTCATCCAGATCATTGGTCTGATTGGTTGGAGGTCGATCCAATTGCATACAGAGGCGTTTCCATCTACGTCCATTGGTCACGCCTCTTGGAAGTGGGAAGGCAAGTTCACCCTTAGCATAAGCCAGACCAGACTAGGCCAGGCCAGGTTTTCCTTTTTCCCAAAGCATTGTGATGGAAACGCGGTTGTTTGGATTGTATTTGAGATTGAATGCATCGATTGCTTCAGTGCTCCCAAGTTTTGGTTGCATTTTTAAATGCTACATGTGAACGCCCCCCCACCCGAGGACGGTTCCACTCTTTCCACCCGGTGTTTCTCTCTTCTTTTATTGTACAGTGAACCCCCCCCCCGCGCCCGGTGAAAGACAAGAGACAGACCAAAGTACGTCCACTTGGTTTCATTGGTCCTCGCGGTGCAAGCCAGCACCGGCAGCAGCCGCCGCTCACACAGAAATCTCATAGGTGGTGCCTCCGACGCCAGTCACCTTCTTCACTCCGCCCCCACCGCCGCCCTGGGGCTTGTGGGCGGGGCTCTGCGTCAATGCTGAGCTGGGATAGGCAACCGCAGGCCGAGTGGACATGCTAAGTGGGTGAGAGGGAGAGGAAGGGGTGGAGCAAGAGGAGGGGGAGGATGGGGAGAAGGGCTGGCCGCCGTTGGTCCGACTCAGAGGTTTCATCTGGATCAGCTCATCCCTGAAAACAAAGACAGAAGGATCAGTGAAGACAACGAGCGAGTTCAAGAGTTTGAGACGTCCACTTCTCACAGTTGCATCTATTTTTGTTTCCTATAATCAAACCGAAAAATCCAGGGCGTCACGTGATTATTCACATAATCTTGGTTCTTTTGTCCTTAAAATGTCAGAAACCTCAAAATGCGTTTCCTGCCGACCGGGAAGCTGCTTCAGCACCGTTAGAGACGGACTTTCACTTAAATATCTTGTTTATTTTTACGTGCTTTTATTGTGACGCGTTAAATACCGTTCTCTTAAATAGACACGAGGGAAAGTTCATCAGTGAACTCTGGATTTTTCCCAGAACTTGGAAGCAACTTCACGTACCCAAGTTGGGATTCCAAGATGGCGGTCCCTGTACAAACCACAGCCAGTTTTACCGCTAACAGCACTTCTGTTGTCTTTGTTTCAAAGTAATTCAGTCGTATGCAAAGAGTTTGACTTTTGTCCGTAGAAATGCTGCTACGCTAACAATGGCTAGTTTGCGTATCCCGCGCTCTGGAACACAGTGAACTCAAAGGTGACATTACTTTGGATGTCTGCCATGGCTTGTGAAAAGCACCAGAGGGCAGTATAACATTCAGATTGGTTTGAAGTTTGAAGCCGAGTCACATGACGTCCCTCCTTCCTGCGTTTGGTTCACTTGAAGCAGACCGAGAGCTACGGTTTTAGGTGGACCACAGTGGTGCGCATCGGAGTCTGGTCCCCAAACAAAGCGGACTTTCCGAGCAAACGAAAAAAGGGCACCCTAACATCGGCCAATATAATTCTGCACTTAAACAAATAATGAGTGTTTAACAGATGTGACACTCACAGTTCCACAGACGATGGAAAAGCAGCAGTGAAACAGTCGGACTGCTGTCATGCAAAAGTCTGATCTGACAACTACACAATGGATGCCAGTGTTCGATCACTCACACATGTCTTCATGCATTTCTGCTCCACAAAGCACAACACAGAGTGGTAAAGTACAACGTTCAGCTCCCATTATTCACACCTGCATCTGTATCTGTTCAATGACTAAGGAGATGTGAACAGTATTACTTTAAAATCTGGAATGTCTATCTTACATTAATGGCATCTTAATTAGGGGTTTTGATGATTTTTTTGACATTTTCTGGCTGGAAACACACGTTTGTGAACCGCTCACTCTCCCACACCAAAGCCCACAGAGAAAATCAGTGATTTTAGCTCACAGGGACACAGTCTGTGGACATGTTCTTAAGCTACTGTAGACTTAAGAGGTAACATTTCTGCATTAAAATATCTAAAACAAAAAACAAATGATATATTACACTTAAGGTAACTGACCTTAAATGTACTTTTAAATGCTCTAAATTCTCCTCTGTATTTAATAAAATGCTAGAATTCTTTAGTGTGACGCCGCCTGGCTATTTCACAATAAAAGCCGTGGAAAAACGAATGGATTCAGCAAACAGAAACACTTAAGTGCATGCTTTTACTTTTAAAGTGATTGGGACACATGCAGCAAGTAAAGCTGTTCATTGTGAGGTAATTCCAGGAAAAAAGAGGATCAGTCACTTAATGCTGAAGCTCACTTCCAGAGAGAGCGGGAGAGAGACAGGGACAGACAGAGAGATCTCGGCACAGGGGTTAGGTCTCGGCGCTCACAGCACAGTCAGTGCTCACTGTGTGTCACTACCTCATACAGAGACACATCAAAAACCCTCGACTATCCCTTTAATTTCACTTTTGTTTGCCGTGTGTGATGGACACAGGAACATCTGTACAACATAATCACAGTAGAGCTGAAACAATGAATCGATTATTAACTATTTTGATAATCGGTTTGAAGCTTTTTTTCATGATTAAAACAAGTTTTCTGATTGTTTAAGCTTCTTAAATGTGAATTGTTTCTTCATTTATTTGCTCTGGATGACAAAGAAATCATTAAAAGTCAATCATTTTGGTTTGTGGACAAAACAAGACATTTGAGAACTTCATCATTTCCACGTTTGACGAACACCGATCGATCAACATTTTTCTGATATTTTATGGATTAACCGAGAAATTAATCGATTCTGAAAATAATCGTTAGTTGCAGCTCTAGATGACAGGCAGTGAACTGATGGAGGTGATGATGCAACTACGTGTAAGGAAGACAAGAACAAACAGGCTGACGGCATAACAATGAGGAAGTTCACAGATGAACCGAGACGAGCAAAGGAGAAAGAAGAAGGAGGGACTCACAGGAAACCTGGAACGAGGAGGAGGAGGAAGAGAGAAGGGAAGAGGAGGAGCAGTCAATCAGGTTTTCGGGTCAGGGCGGGTTATTTTTGTTTCAGGGTTAGCAGCAAACCAATCGTCCTGACAAAAGTCGAAACTCATACTCACTTGGGCGCTTGTATTCCGCCTCCTCCCATCCCCCCACTTCCTCCTCCTCCCACCCCCGCCGCGTTCGCTCCGGCTGACGCAGAAGCCTTTCGGACCAGCCGGTATTGCATTTCGGCAGCGGCGGCGCTCGAGTACGAGAGCGACTTGCCCAGAGGCGGCGCGTGTGGGGAGCGCGGAGGAGGGTGGGTGGTGGTGGTCGTGGAGGAGGAGGAGCCAAGAGGGACGTCGGTGGAGCGGGTGCGGTAGGGGTAGGCGTGGTGGGGTGGCGCATGGGGCGGGGCGTAGCGGGGAGGGTGGGAGGTGTTGGAGGAAGATGAGGAGTGGTGGTGGTGGTGATGGGAGTGGTGGTGGTGGTGATGGGAGTGGTGGTGGTGGTGGTGTAGGGGAGGCGGGGCTGTGGAGGAGGCGGGAGCTGAGGTCTGGTTGGCGGACAGAGGGCGCATGCCCAGTTGGAGGTCCCGCTCTGGAGGAGGTGGTGGAGAGGAGGACGAGCGGTGGAGGAAGGGGTGATGGTGGTGGTGGTGATGGGAGGTGCGGTGGTGGTGATGGGGGGACTGCGTCGCCTGGGTGAGCGTGTCGGCGTCTCGCTGCTGCGACGACATGTACGAGGTGCCGTAGCCTCCTGCCGCTGGTGTGTGGGGTCTCCCGGAGGAAACCTCAGGGGCTGCTGAACCTGCCGACACCCCCTTGTCAAAATCATCACCAGCCAGCAGGTTGTCATACGACAGGCTCCCGTTCCGAGACGCCTTGTGAGGAGGGGGAGTCTGATTGGCTAAGCTCTTGAAGCTGGCCGAGGTCGTCGCCTCAGAGATGTGGGCGGTGCCCGCCGAGGTGTGCGTGGAGCTGGAAGATCGCGACGCCACCCCCGACAGGGCGGTGTGGTCAGAGAAGGAGGGGTACGATCGTCCGCCCAGGGTGTAGCCGGGCATGCCCCCTCCTCCTCCTCCTCCCCCCACCCCTCTGCCTCCCTCCCTCCTCTCCGCACCTCCTCCCCCTCTGTCCGACGATGTGTCCCGCCGGTCCAGGCTGGGCTGCGAGCGGAACCCAGGCTGCTGGCTGGACTGGAGGAGGGAGGAGGTGGAGGAGGAGGAGTCCCTAGTGCTGCCAACGCTCTCTCCTCGACTTAACTGGAGGGATGAAGGGGAAGGAGGAAGTGAGAGAAGAGGGAGGAGAGAGGAGAGAGGAGAAACAACGAGAGGCTCAGCAAAAAGAGCAGAGACCTGCGTGGACTCAATGTGGAGTAATTAGTGAAAAATGAATATAAAGCCTCAGCTTTGTAGTGTGTTGTGTTATTTGTTTTTCTTTCTAGCACATATGTAATAGTCTTTATTTCCTTACCTCCTTACATTTCTACCTCCAACTTGTCTGTGATTGTTGGCTGTAACGCTGCATATGTACCCAACTATGTTTAGTTTGGGGGAAAAATTAAAACTATTTTCATAACTTCTGATATTATTCAGAAAGTTGGTGACGTGTAATTTGTTTGTGTCCTGATGCGTTTCCATCATCAACAGTTCTAGCTCTACGCAGTTTGGTATCAGTCACGTTAGGAACTAAAAAAAACACCAGTACCATCACTTATGGAGAAGAAAACAAGAAAAAAACAAACAAGTTGTGCTAGAACTGAAAAATGGAAAAGCTCCATATATGAGAAACAGGTCAGGTGACAGACACCTAAAATGCATAATTTTGGTAAAATATTGGTTTTAATTTTGTATCTTGGTCACAAGGGAGGACTTCTAAAAACTCTTCTAAAATCAGAGGAGAAGACACAGGAGACTGCAGACTACTGGACTGACAGCTGGGGGAAAAACATGGATCAGACGTGGGTCTAAATACTGAGTTTTTCATCTTTTTTTAATTAAACAAAACGTTTTTGGTCTTTTTTTTTTTTGGCCCCATTTTTTTTCTTTCCTTCCTGATCAGGTATGAAAGGTATTCATATTCATTTTACTTTTGACTGATTTATTCTATGTGTGCGCCAACCTTTACATTACTTTAACGGTTCACTCACCAGTATGTAGAAACTCTGTAACTGAACTGATATTTTTTTAATTTGTAATATTTTTTTAATTATCAAATTTACTGTTTTCTGTACAAAAAAGCCAGAAAAAAAGAGTAAAGCACATTATTATCATTATTATGATGCTTGATTAATTTCGGGCTCAAATTTGTGTGTGAAAAGGTGAATTCTGGTTGTTTTTTTGCCAAATAAATAACAATAAAATGATTAGTTTTGAACAAAGATTGTTTTTATGACTAATGGTTAATTGGTTAAGCAATGTATATTATTTTTCTTAATTCTTATCTAAATAGTTTTTATGTACATATTTATCTTTACTTCACCCTGAATGTGATTGGTGGTATTGTGTCTGTTTTATACCTAATGTTAAGTAAACTGGCTCTGGCTGTGAAGGAAAGAAAACTAAATTAAAAAAAAGAGCATTCACTGTGTTCAACCAGTATTTCACCCACGTCTATCAAACAGGAAGGGACCGGAAACTAAGTTAGATGTGGTGATATAAAGGGAGGAGGGGAGGGAAAAAAGAAGCTTTCAGAGCAATCACTTACTGATACTGATCGACAGATAACCACTGAGAAATCAAACCAAGACGACCCAAAGCAAATCAGAGGAAAAAAGAAACAAATGGGAAATGCATTATAGACTGAAATGGAAGAGATAAAAGAAAAACAGACGCAGGGACGAAAGAAAAGCTTCCATGTTTACATCAGTGATAGGAGTCCTGAGTGTGTGTGTGTGTGTGTGTGTGTGTGTGTTACCTGGTTGGCGTAAGCATGTGTGAGCGCGGTGTGGTTCTTGCCAGGACTGTAGGTCGGCCTGTATTTGTACATGGTGGGAGTGGGAGGGGCTTTGTTCAGCAGACTGCACTCTGTAGGAAAGGTGAGAGGACACAAGGTTTAGTTTAGTACAACAGGAAGCAATAGACGAATCCGACAAGTCGTTTGTGTGTTTCGCCATCTCGGCGCCGGAGGATCAACAACTCCTGTGGCTGTGATGGAAAACAGCTGATTTTCTCTATGGACTTGGTGCAAAATGACGACTTGGTATAAATCAGGCTTTACCCTCTGTGTTTCCTCTGGTGATTCCAGGGTAACGGAGCTCAGGTTTAGGAGGAGGCGGCGGCTCAGCGTCACATGACTGACTCTCCATCATCTCCAGACTGGACCTGGACTGTGAGGGTGGAAGAGATCACAGGGACGAGAATGAGAATAAATGTACACAGTGATATTCACTTTTCAAGTCAGTATGTAGAAGCACTTTAACCAAAATGATGTTTTTAAATATAAAAAAATATATAATTATTTCAAAATATAGCTATTTACTAAACCATGTGTTGTGGTTGAATGTTATGTTTGATTCATTTGTGATTTCACAGAGAAGAAGCGATAACAAGGTGGACTCAGTTTGCTATTCGTCAAATAAATAATACTTTTTCTGCGTTTTAAGCAAGTTCTTTGAAAGACTTCTAAATTATTTGTGTTTTCCCGTTTCTACAACAGGTGGTCTAGTAAATGTGCTGAGAACTGTGTACACGACTTCTATGTAAAACAGCAACACACTGTTTAAGTGACTTAAATGTGAACATTTTCTGCTTTCTTTGCTCCATTTGACAAAGAAACCTGATTCATTTTAGTTTGTGGACAAAAACAAGACATTTGAGAAGAGGTCAACACATCTGACATGGACGATTACAGTCCTGACCTTTTTATGAATATATTGCAACATTATAACAGGTGACTGTGGAGACTCATAAATATGTCAATCAATTACTAATTTAATTGTCAACTATTTTGAGTGTTTTTTTGAATAAATAAAATAAGCTTTTGATTTTTCAGCATCTGAAATACAAATATTTTCTGCTCCATTTGACAAAGAAACCTGATTCATTTAGTTTCTGGAGAAAAACAGGACATTTCTGACATTTTACGGACCAAGTAATTACTTATTGGGACTAAATCGGGAAAGTAATCAGCCCTAATAAAGATAAGATAGAATGATATATATTGCCCAGCCCTGTGTCAGAGCTGTGAATGACACACAGCAGCAGCCTCCATACAGCTTTGTGTTTTTCACTGGTTTAAAAAAACATAAATTAAAAGCAAACTATGTTCAAATGACCTTGGAATCCTGACTCATTTGATACTGACTGATGTATAAGCTGTGTTTACTGATGTGACCTTACTGGATTTCTTCCTGTTAAATGTCAGGCTGCGTTCACTCGCTGCCATATGGACGTGTGTGTGTGTGTGTGTGTGTGTGCGTGCGTGTGTACATATATGCAAACGTAGCCAGTACGGATTTGAATGAGAACAACGGCCTTACGTAACACCTGTTTACCAGCAGCATGAGGTGTTTCTGTGTGTGTGTGTGTTTAAAAACATGAGTGTACACCGAGGAGCTCCTGTCCTGCTGTTCTTACCCGATGCAGCTCCCCCTGGATCCCGTTGTCCAGGATCTTTGCCGCCAGCTGGGCGTCGGTCAGCTGAGGCCGCAGGAACGGAGGCTGCACGCACACACTCTGCACACACTTCTTCCTGCCCAGGTACCTACAGAGACATACACAAGGTGAATTTGACACAACATAAACAATACATACAGTTTATACATTGTGCCTGTGCAACAATAAGCTGTGGTTTTCTCGTGGTATGTCTCACACACAGAAAAACACAACAAATGGAGCAGTGTATCTACCGACCGAAGAAACGGGAGCCTGTTGGGCTCGCAAGGAAGCCTTCTATGATGTATTTAACCAGGGGTGGCGCTAGAGAGCTTTAATTGGTGGTGCTTCATCTTTTACTGGGGAGTCAGCTCTGATGCCAGAGATGTTATGCAACCGTTGGGGCACTGTGCCAATCTCAGCTGACATAGGGCGATAGGCGGGGTCACAACCTGGACAGGTCGCCAGTCCATCACAGGGACACAAACAGAGACAAACAACCGCCCACTCTCACACTCACATCTGCAGTGGAATTAGAGAGTCCTAAATCCCCAAATCTGCATGTTTTTGGACTGTGGAAGGAAACCGGAGAGAACCCACACACACGCACAGAGAGGACATGCAAACTCCAGAGACCAGAGACATAGTTAAATAAGAAAGAAGAAAACGTTCAGAAAAAGCACCTGGGAGCCTGTGAGCTGCAGAGGACATGGGAGACATTCTTCACACAGCCATTGGTGAAAGGGTTAACTCCTCCTCTGAATTTCCCCGTTACCTGCAGATGAAAATAAACATAAATAAATAAATGCTCCATGAACAAACAGTGAGTTTGACACTAACCCTGACAGACAGACATACTAAACTGTGTACGTCGTATCTTATTATTCAAGCTATTTCTCAGCTGCAACCTGCTTCAAGATGAGCAACGTGAAGTACTTTGTGAAGTTACATTATGATTATGAAAGACATCTTTTGTCACATCAGCATCAGGACTTTGAAAAGATTGTGAAAGAATCACACAGGGTTGGCAGAAATCGGATGAAAAGGCTGCTGGTGGTCGACCGCTGGTTACATCAGTGTTCTATTTCTATTTAATAACAAAATCAACCTCTTTCTTGTAAAAATCAAACATCCTTTTTTTCCCCCTCTACACTTTAGCCTCAATCTGATAAAATTAACTATTAATACAAAGAAAATAGCTCAACTTCAGCAACCAGTGATTGAACCATGTGAATGGTCTGTGTCTGTATTTCATGTCCACACTGCAGTGCAACTGTTATCTGTATTTTCAATAAAATAATGTATACAATATCTAAAGACTTAAGTTTTAGTGACTAGGTTTCTTGCCAATCAACCAATTCCAAATAATTTAAAAAAGAACATTTCAAATAGCAGCTTCAATAATCTACATTAGTCTACCTCTAACCCTGGATTAGATAATTTACCTGGACATTCATTAGTGAACCTGCCCAGCTTCAATGTTCACATTTTAACAGCAGGACTTTCAGGGACCTCACTCATCGCTGCGTTTCTTACCTGTTCATTCGTCGTCCTGCCTCTGGCCACGAGCACGATGTGGAAACCAGTGAGGCCAGCGACAGGGATGAAGAACAGGCCTGCGACGCACATCACAGCCAGACTGAGAGCACACAGGTCAAGGAATACGAGTTTGGGCTCAGAATCAGAAATAATCTGTGTCCATAGTAACACAACTGAAGACATAAATCACATGACAGGAAACAGTTTTCTCCTCTTCAGTTGTTTGAACTCCATTTTTTGCCCCAGCTAAACTTTCCTCTTGTAAAGCAATTAAGCTTAACTTTAATCCCTGACAACATCAGTGATGGGAGTAACAGCGTTAGAAATAATTAATCTAATTAATTACGGTTTCAATCATGATAACGGCGTTACTGTTACCGCCAAAAAATGCGGTGCGTTACTTTTTTCATCAGACCGACTACATCTCTAAACCGAGAGGCAAAGTTTTTTCAAAAAAAACAGGCAGAAGTGGGCGGGTGCTGAAGGGGACAACTGAGGATGGAATTTTTCAGATTTATCATAAATAATTGAACATCCACATGAATTTTAAGTTCTGTTAAAGATCTTTCAGCATTTAAAATGTACTTGAAAGTAATGCAATAGTTACTTTCTCTAGTAACTGGTTACTTTTATAATTTGTAACTCAGTAACTAATTCAGTTACTTTTTTAGGAGAAGTAACTAACTAATTACTCTTTTTAAAGCAACATTTCCAACACTGCACAACATTGGTGAAAAGTAAGAGCAATGATTTGTGTTACGAGACCAACCAACACTAAAAGGTAAATCATGGCAAGTTTCTGCCAAATCCAGACTAAACCACAGACGGAGGTGGTGTTAATGTAGCAGTAGTAATCTCAGTAATCGCGTGACACCACCAACAATTACAAAGAATTTCAATATCCGTGAAGGATACGTGACGATGGCGTGTAGGCGGTCGATGTTCTGCCGATGGTAGAGGATGAAGAGGAGGCCAAAGCCAAACACGGCCATGATGTGAGCCGTCAGTGAGAGCAGGAAGAGGAAGAAGTAACGGTAGTTCCTCCTGCCAATGCAGTTGTTCACCCACGGACAGTGGTGGTCAAAGTCCTGCGAGATTAAAGTGAGAAGACACAGAGGACTAAAAGGACTAGAACTGTTAAATCCTGTGTCCTCTAAATAACTGATAAGATCCATGAATACATATATACATATACATATATACATACACATATACATATACATACACATATATTTATACATGAATATATATATATATACACACAAACACACACACACATATACATACACACATACATACATATATACATACACATACATAATTTTGTTTCCCAAATTAAAGACAGAACGTTTCTTCCTCAGAATTCAGACCTTTTATTTATATTTATATGTATATACATACATATATACATACACACATACATATATACATACACATAGACATGTATGTATATATACACATATGTATATGTATGTATATACATATATACATATATATAAATAAAAGGTCTGAATTCTGAGGAAGAAATGTTCTGTCTTTAATTTGGGAAACAAAATTATTTTTTCCGAAATTCTGACCAAAAAGTCAGAATTTCGGGTTTAATCTCAGAATCTTTTGAGATTTAAGTGAGAATTCTAGAAAAAAGAGAGACGGAATCCTGAGGAAAAAACATTCCGTCTTTAATCTAACAATCCAGTTTCAAATTTGTTGATTAGGGCCACGTGTAAAATTCTCACGAGTTTCAAGTCTGACTTTGTTGTCAAAGTTCACGTGTGAATTAAAAAACAAAAAAAAAAGAACAAAATAAAAGAAGAAAGCCATAATTATAAGAACAGAAGTCAAACTACCAACTTTAATCCAAGAATTCTGGGTTTTTAATTTTCATAGAATAATTTTCTTATGTGACCCTAAGAAAAAAAATCAGAATTCTGAGTTTCATCTCTGAATCTTTAGATTAAAGTGAGAATTCTAAGAAAAAAAAGTTCTGTCTTTAATTTAAGAATCCAGTTTCAAATTTGTGGATTAGGGCCATGTGTGAAATTTCTTTGGAAACCAAAATTCTGGGGTTTCTATTTTAAGTATTTTTCTTTTTCCAAAACAATTTTCTTATGTGACTCCAAGAAACGTGAGATTTAAGTCAGAATTCTGTGAATTTTTATTAGGTTATGTGATTCACATGTGGTCCTCCCCGTCCGCATAGTCAAGTTTGCATATTATTCAGGATTGAGTATCTTTAACAAACGTAAACAGAGTGTAAACAGAGTGTAAATGCGTGAGTGTGAACTCACCTCGACACAGTTGTCACAGACGGAGCAGTGAGAGCAGCGCGGCGGCCTGTAGAAGCGACACGTCGAACACCACTTCATCCGGACCTGAATCCCTCGGATCTCCACTGTCTTGTAGAGGGGAGCGCGGAAATCGTCCTCTTTGTCCTCGTCCTCCTCGGCTACAGACACAGAGACAGGTGTGTAATTATGGCCGGGTATTGTTTGGGTAGTTTTTTGCGCCACAAACCTGATAATGTCCAATATCGTGTTTTGACCACAAACCAGATTTAGAAAATGAAATGCCCTCACCTCTTGGGAAGATACCAGGATCCATGAATGTGGCCATACAGAAGTTGGCCAGAACAAACAGGAAGATGACTCCATTGTAGATCGGCACAGCGACGGAGAAACGTTCCGACAGCCACGGACATCTGGAAAACAACAGAAAAACACAGTGAAATCCCTGAATACAAGTTGCTGGACGGGGATGTTCTCTTGAATGCTTATGAGTCGAGGCAGAAAATTTAAAAAGTTTGTGGACAGAACAAGATATTTGAGGTTTGGTGAAAAACTGATCACCAAAAAAATTAAAGTCGATTCATCAAGAAAATAATCTGCAGATTAATCCAAGAGGAAAATTAGTTGCAGCCATAATCTGTATCCATTTGCCTCGCGCCAGCTCACCCTGATGCTTAAATAAATGGTAATTAAGGGTCTTACAAAAGAAACCTAACAATCAGGCAGCAAACATAGATGTCAGACCCTTAATTAACAAACTAGTGACTTGTAAAGCAGTTGTTTTGGGTGTAAGTGAATCATTAGAATCAGTGGATTAAAAAGATTTGTTCACAGAATTGTTCAGTATTTCCTGCATGAGTGGAGCACAGAACAGATTGTGATTAACAATCAGACATAAAAAAATAATAAAAAACACACTCAAACAAATCGGACATTTAATTTAGTCATCGATAAAATATTGATTTATCGCCGAAGCTCTAAAGTACAACAGTCAAATATGAAAAGACTGAATGGCAGCCTCTGTGAGTATCTGCTTGTGTTTAAATGAGGACAAAAGAACAAAAAAAGAAACACACACACACAAACCTTTGACGTCTTTTTTTATTTTATACTTCGGTTTGTTTCAGCCCATATTTTGCGCTCCTGACTTGAAACCAGATTTTTAACAACACAAAAGCTCTGCCTCTCCAATCAAACTCGTATGCCACTGCAGTACACACGGGAGTATTTTAACTAAACATAATGTATAAACTAGATATTAAATACACGAAACAGATAAAAATTAAAAAGTAAAGTTTTAGCGACTTGGCGAAACACACATTTTGTAATAGTTGGCCTGACTTCTTACTGATATGCTGATATATCAGTAGTGGTTGGGCCGATAACAGATACCAATATATATGTTTTTGCCCAACTGCAGATGTCATTTAGTCTCTTCTGTAGTGAAATAACATATTTTTCTCACTCATGTAGCAGCAGATGTAGTCAATTTTCTTCTTCGCAACAAGAAACAACAACACATCAAAACACCCTCCCACAATGTTTGATTGACAGGTGATCTCAGCAACAAGACTTGTGTAGTTTTAAGATTTAAACTCAAATTTCAACTTGCTGCTCCTTTAATAACTCAAGTCTATGCGAGTTTACAGAACTCAGCTGTGGATCCAGAATAATCGTAAAGCTTAACTCCGGCACAGAGAAGCTGAGTGAACGTGGTCTGGACTCTGTGCAGGAGGGTCATGGTGTCAGAGACGCTGTAGAAGGACAGAAGACCTGCTCTGTGGTCCAGGTAAACTCCCACTCTGGAGGACACACCATCCGAGACAGGAGTCCAGATTCTGTTGTGGTTAAAGTTACAACTGTATGGGTAACGACCAAGAATTGCTATTGAGCCCAAGTTCACAATCGCGAGATCTCCCCGCTCTTCTGATGTTCTTGTATGAGACTGCTACATGGACTCTTTTTCTCCACTCCACCTCCCAGTAACAACGTCCAGTTAGACTCTCGTGTGGCAGGACCTGCCACACATCAGTGAATCTCTCTGGGTGATGAGGGCAAGACTGATTTTCCGTCGTTGATGTCACTTTTCAGTTTCCCTCAGATATCAGATGTGTGTTTCCCGTGTTTGGATCCAGTGTGATTTCCTGTGAATATCTGAGGAATTCAACTCTGGTCTTTGGTTCTGGCAGTAAAACTTTATCTGGTGTCACAGCAAGTGAGATGTTTGTCCACCTCTTTGCCAGAATGTCCTGAAGTTGACATCTGGCCTTTTCCACAGCCAATGTCACGTCCTCAAATTGTCTCAGAGGACAGACATCGATGGTGGACGAGTGTGTAGATGGACTGAGTACTGGCAGTGAGCAGAAGTTGAAGAGAAACTGGTTGTGGTTGTGTGTGAGTGAGAGCTGCTTCAGTTCAGCTTCTCTCTTCTTCAGCTCAGTGAGCTCCTGCTGAAGCGTCTCCTGAAGATCTTTGACTCGAATGACTTCAATTTCCAGCTTGGATCTGATCTGCTGCTTCACGTCTGAGCTTCTTTTCTGCAGGAGACCCATCATCTCAGTGAAGGTCTTCTCAATGTCCTTCACG
The DNA here is from genome assembly GCF_019176455.1 of Solea senegalensis. Classification (NCBI taxonomy): domain Eukaryota; kingdom Metazoa; phylum Chordata; class Actinopteri; order Pleuronectiformes; family Soleidae; genus Solea; species Solea senegalensis. Next base: position 1,541,584 of record NC_058026.1, on the reverse strand, counting down.
GCTTTATCAGCAAAGAGAGTGAGAGCCTCCACCTCCTGTTGAAGCACCTTCACATCGCAGTCCATGTCCAGGACTCTCTGCTGGATTTCTTCTCGACTCAGATCCAGCTCTCTCTGCTTCTGCGTCCTCTGTTGCAGCTGAGACTGTGTTGTGGTCTTTATGTTCGTCCACAGAGCAGAGATAACAGATACACTGCTGATCAGTGCGGCAGAACATCTTCATTACCTTATCATGAAGAGAGCAGATGTTCTCCTGGAGGTTCTTGAACGGCTCTACCAGCTAGTGTTTCTTTAATGGAGGTGATTGATGATGAGGCTGGAGATGTTCCTCACAGTAAGAGGCCAAACAAACCAAACAGGACTTGAGAGCTTTCAGTTTCCTGAAAGAGCTGAAATCACAGGCCACATCTTCAGCTTCAGCAGAGCAGTGATCAGCAGGAGCAGACTGGAGTCCAGTCTTCTTCAGCTCCTCCACTAAATCTGCTAACATGGAGGTTTTCTTCAGGTCAGGCCTCGGTGTGAAGGTCTTTCTACACTGAGGGCAGCTGTAGATCATCTTCTCATCCTCTGAGTCCCAGTGACTTTTAATACAGTTCATACAGTAGCTGTGTCCACAGAGAAGAGTCATCGGACGATCCAAACAGATGGAACAGAAAACAGATTCACACTGCAGCTGAACTTCTGAGCCCTTTCTTCGTTTCTGACGTAAGTGAACTAAGGTCCAAACTCTCGCTCTTGTCGTGAGAGCAGGTGATATATAAGATAAGATTTTTTTAGATTGGATTGGTATATTATATTGGTATATAATATTTAGTATCGTATCAGCTCACCCCTCTTTCTTTTTTTGAACATTTTTGAACAATTCTGTTGTGTCCGTCATTGGTTTTCTGTTGATTATTGAAATCTACGTTTTTGTTGGACTTTCTGCTGCATTTTCATGTATTTTCAGGTTTTTTCACCCGTTCTTTACTTTGTGTAGCTCCCAATTTATTTCGTCATAATAGTGTCTCGCCTAGTTTACTTATTTTACCTTGTAGTTTTTGTCCCCAACTTGTTCTTGGCCTTAGGAGGTTTTCGTAAACCGGTTTTTAAAAATTAAATCATGTCTGCACACGCTCCCCTCAAGTACAAACTAAGATTTGACAAAATCAACGGCAGCCAAGTCAACAAGTGGTGATATATGTGTAACTGTAAAGCTTTGTTGGCCAATCAGAAGGACAAAATGTCTCTGCCTGTTCTGGTAAGCAAACAACAATCTTACGCCATGGGAAAGAAGAAGAATCATTTGTTTAGAGAGACAGTGAAGCTAATCCTCGACACCACACTGAAATAAAAAGAAAACTCTTACAACAGAGACGCCATTACACAACTCTCCTTGTGTAAACAAACATGATGACGTCGCACACTGACTTTAAACCTCAGCTAGAATATAAACCAGCTCTAGTATGAGGCTGCTACATGGACTCTTCTTCATCAGTTAGTAGTTAGCGTGAAAAGGAGTTTAAAGTCGTTTAAAATTCATCTCTGTGCCTGCGATAATTTCTATATTTTGTCGCTTAAACACTTTTTGTAACTCATGCAGACAATAATGATGGAACAATGTACGATATTGTGATAAAAATAAGTCGAGTGAATTTCTATCATTGCGATATTCATTGCGCCATTATCATATGTATTTATTTTATTTTTTTTAAATATATAGTGTCCCATTATTAATTCACTGGATTAAAAACAATTAAAAAGGGAATAAGAGATTGAGCGCAGGAACACAAACACTGTCGGGGAGAAAGAAACGGGATGATGAGCTTTTGTCAGGGTGACAGATGTTGGCCTATTTTCTACGCACTAATCTGAAGCACAGAGCTTGCACTGGCCACTGTAATAACCAACACAAACTCACAGATTAGATTTTCTCACATATATACCAAAAAAACAGACGGGTGTCATGTATGTGTGTGTGTGTGTAATCCCAACTTTCTCACATCACAGTGCTAACGTACATGTGGTTTCTCCCATACAATCGCTTCCCTCAGTAAGTGAGTGAGTGAGTGAGGTGTCAGCATGATTAGTGATGACAGTCTTTAACATCGGTGACTTAGAGCTCCGTCACATGCACTCGCGGGAGCTGAAGGCCGCATGGAGGCACTGAGGTCAAATAAATCTGACAACCGTGATTAATCACGTGTAAGAACAACTTCCAACTCCACTGAACCAAACCACACTTTTCTGGATACAGTCAATTTAAAGATTATTTATATAACGCTTTTATCCTTTATTTATCCACAAAGGTCCCCCCAGGTCTTCCAGGGAGTCCGGGCCAAGATAGCAGCATTGACAGTTACAGAGATGGAACATTATCCGATATAAAACTCACAACAGAATATAAAAGAGAGTAAAAAAGAGAGATATAATAAAGCCCAAAAGTATACAGCCATACCAAGAAGATCCTTAATTTGAGGCTAAATGTAAAGCACATTTGAATGTGTTTAAAGAAGGCACATTTTGTTTTGCGGCTCAAAATATAGTTTTGCCTCAAGGGACTTTAATTAAAAACTCACTTTAACACATTCAACAGTCATCGTGATGCTTCAATGACCGGTTGCAGGGAGATTAGGGGCCGCCTCCACTCCCCCTGCTGTCTGTTAGAACCATATGTGCTGCATTTGTTTGTGTGTGTTCATACAGGGCTAATGACAGAGGCGTGTGTGTGCGCGTGTTTGAGTGAGTGCGTGCATGTATTGGTGCACTTTACTTACGTAAAACAAAAGAAGAGCGTCGTGGAACCAACGAGGAAGAAAGTGGCTGCCGACACGGGGACGTAACGGGACGGTCGCAGCGGTCTGTTGGCCGGGACCACGGCGTGGGGGAGGGGGGACGAGGATGGACCCCGCCCTCCACTCTTACTACTGCCACCCGGCATCACTTCCTGTGTATGGCGTGTTTGTCATTCAAGGTGTAAACGTTTCTTTAAGCATGGGGAGCAGATTTGTAGTTTGGGAGCAGAAATAAAAGAAAAGCAGAACTGAAAAAAAAAGCCTCTCATACGGGGGGAGTGGCTTGAGAGGGGTAATGGGTGACGACTTTTTTTAAGATTTTAAAGTCAATCCTGATCTGCAGTGTGTGTGTGTGTGTGTGTGTGTGTGAGATTAGAATAAGCTTCAGAGTCTCTTTGCTGTAAAAGCCTCGTTTCCCAGTCGTCCACAAAAACAGGTGGTAAAGGCAGGATGAACAAATAAGCCACAGATTATGAGGAGGAAACGAGTCGCAGGCACATGAACCACACTACGTTAACGGTGCTCCACAACAAGTGTCCAACAATTACAAATAAAAACCAAGGGCCATCGTCTCAGGAGCCTCAAAAAAAAAAAAACAGCCCATCAAGTCTGTGTCTTGTACAGCAAGGCGAATAAAGGCTTTGTGGAAAATCATGATAAAAGTGCAATTAAAAAAATATGGCTGTTACTTAGATGAAACATTGGGAACCTTCTGTTTAAGCACATAAATTTGGTTCTTCTGTGATTCGGTGCAATAAAAATACAGTCCAATCTTGAAGTACAGAACACTGGTCCAGGTTGATTTGTTTGCTCTTTCAATGGAAGTTGAGTGAGGTACCCGCGTTGCAGAGGTAAACCTGATTTGGTTGGAGACTGAAATGAAGATGATTACACAGCGTCCGCACGACTTCCTTCAGCTTAAAATAAAAGTGCAGATCGAGAACTAAGTTTTTAAGTTTCCACCATCTACAGATGAGCAGTCTTGGTGGGAGCAAATAAAAAAGAAAAAGAAAAAGAAAAGCAAAAGCCCTCACACTTCCTGTTACAGCGGGAGACGGTCAGCTTTGAGTCCAGGATTGGGCAGTCTGTACGCGGGCCAGTGGAGTAGCCTGGTTTTCCTGTGTCGGGGCATCCCTAAACCCCGCTGGTGGCTCCTTTAAACCACCTCACCTGCCAGGTGAACTGGGTATGTACGCGAGAGCGGGAGGTGACAGTCGGGTTCTTGCCAAAAAACGTGAAGAACATCCATCAGTATCCATGTGAATTGAAACGCAGTGGAAGAGTTAAAATGACCAGTGCTGATCCAGAGTGGTCAGCTAATCATGGATCAACCAGCAAAGGCAACATAGAACAACTCCGTTCCCTGCATTGGTTTCCCTGTTTGACTCAGACGGTGAACAACCATGCCTGTCAGTTATATAACCGTCAGCCTTCTTCCTTGTTGCCAGGAACTCCTTCCCCAGCAGAAGACGCTGAGGCTTGATTAACTGTAATCCCTTGGATGCGACAGCCGTCCTGGTGCAATTGCCCAAAAAAGACCACAATAAAAACTGGCGTTGTTCCGTCAACGTCAAGCCATTTCTAGCTTGAGGCTTTCCAGGTGAGGTATGCCTCTTCAATAAAACGGGGGCCTTTTCGTGACGTTGATTGCTGGTTGTGAGCGAGGATGACACAACAAGGTGGCAGTGGTGTGAAACACCTGGTGGATCAGGATGCAGCACCTACAGAAGGAGAGAGGGTTGGTTAGACAGTGCAAAACATCATCAACTTAACTCAAGCAAGTCCAGCCGCCTACAGCTTCCCACAGAAGATGAACATGACCTGGACGTCTGAGAAGCTTCACAGACATTTTCCTTCTAGGATCACACAGACACACACACACAACATTTTTTGTGTGTGTGTGTGGTTGTGTGTGTGTGTGGTTGAACACTCATATTTCTGCCTCTTCCCTATTTCCAAAAATACATCAACACGCCGCTTTTCAGATGTTTTGGTGTCGTGACTATCCGCTCGTGAGATTATGGTTTAGCTTATAACACGATATCATGGTCTTGTTTTTCTGATGGGCCAAGGAAGGCTCCAAGGCTAAACTGAAAATTGCATTATGGCCTGCTGCAATTTTCAAATCACAAGAGATGCAATATTTACCTCTAATTCTACAGACTAAAGAGAGCATATTTGTTTCTCACAGATCTGTGGATATATAAAGGAGTAAAATAACTAGGGACTTGGAAAATTGTGTCCGCTGATTCAGAACTCCAAGTTCTCACAGACACCATGAAAGTGTCACACATTTTTTTCTATTGCGTCCATTGTCTGACTCTTGATTAGACTCATTTTTGTTTGGCGGTCGTTTCCGGCGTCTATCTTTCCAACATATGCAGAGCTGTTGTGGTGGAACAGCCAGCAGGGTCAATTACGATGATTACTATGTACGTCCCCAAGCAAACTACAGCGCGCAAAACTGTGTGTACACACGGCGATCCTCTGCAGGTAACTCTTTAATGAGACGCTGTGTGTCACCATTAACTTTGAGCACTTTTGCTCAACAGGACCAATTAAGTCCTACTAAGCCCGGACCTGCATGTTCCCTCTCTCTCTGTGCTCCGCTGATTTATCACAAGCATTTCCGGCTCTGAAGCTGAATCAGGCTGTTTGCATGGACACTTTACACTTGGTCATTGTATAGACTCAGGATTTCAAGCGTTCAATTAATAAGAAAGAGTGCGCATGTTAAAGCCAGTCGTGATGGATGAACCTGTCTGCCAACAGTCGGATCAATTACTGTTTGAAACCATTGAAAACGAGTCAAACGATTCAAAAAGGTTTCCCCTCCCCCCAAACAAACATTAACTGCCACTTGTTAATACAGTTAAATGAGAACATAGTTTCTTTCCTACTACAGAGGACCCTTGTGGGCTGCATGAAAGTGCATTTATGTCTTTTGAGTCAATGTTGTGTTGGATGCCGATAAACGATGACTTAAAGAAAATAAGGACAAATTAAAACCACTAAAGTTTGTCAGCTAAATATGAAGAACCAGCCATGCAAAGACAAAACCAACATGTTGACATTGTGTTCTCCCACACACTACATCCACTGACTGCTGCTGCTTTATTATTATTTATTCACGTTTCAAGTTGAGGTGGCCGGATACTCAGGGATTAAAACGGGGGCCAGGGTTAGACACATTTACAACCTTATCTGAAACAGCTAATATTATTTTTAATTGGTAAAATAATAATTTCCACAAAATGTTTGGTCAATTAATTAAAACTTCACTTAATGTAACGAAAATATAAAAACACCAAAATTCATCTGTTTGGGGGGACAAAAACCCTATGACACATCTGTGGCTCCTGACCCGGTCTTTGGGAACCTCTGGAACAGAGCACATTCAGTCACTTCTTTGCCACACCATCACGGCAATGTGGACAAAATCTTGAGGAATGTTTCCAGGACAACACTGAATCTATGTCATGAAGAATGATGGGGCTGCTCATATGTAACACATTATTTTAAGTTAATAATTATTATTCATCTGAGGGGAACATTTGTGACACGCCTGTTTTTCCTATGCACATCATCTGCATCACACTGAGATGAAAATATCTCAACTTTTTCCCTCAAATACAGAAAGCACTTGGGATTATTGTAGTAGTAAGTAGGTCAAACTGGTCAATGTCCCGCACGCACGCGCACACACACAGTGCTGACAATGCAGTGTCTTTGTTTTAAGTTTGTTGTGAGTTGAATGAATTTAATTAATTTTGCGAGGTTGCAGCAACTTCAATCATTTCAGCAGCTTCCAGGTTTTTGGTTGCTTAGTAACGACAGACTTGACAGAAACCCTCTCACAGCGCCTTGGTAAAACACAGGTCTGGTTCTTTTTGCATGTTTTTTGCGTAAGAACACGAGCGGTTTGAACATGAAAATCCCAGCGGCTCAAAACAGCCCAGAAATTGACAACCATTTCACATTCAAGGTAAGGCTGCAACAATTGATTACACCACTGATTACTAATTTAATCCTCGACTATTTTGATAATGTGTTCAAGAGGTTTTTTTTTTAAGAATTAAAACAAGCTCTTCAAGTATTCATATTCTGAATATGTGAATATTTCTTGATTCTCTTTCTGCTATAAAACACAGAAATCATTAAAACTGGTTAATTTTGGTTTGTTGAGCTCATCATCATTTCAAGGTCTGTTTAACATTCTCTGACATGCAAGTGCTTCCACGTGACTTAGTCATATTTGTATTAATGAGCAGCTAAACAGGTGTAGTTAAGAAAGTGGCAGGTAAAGTCTCTCATAATAATTATTATTGAGAGTATTTTCAGTGTTTGGCATTATGCCAATTGGCAGTACCAGATTTATTCATTTTACAGACCATAATGTTAATTTCAACATAAAATGCCATGGCCTAGAGGTGGGCAGCATGTAAAAAAAAAATTTGAAAAACAATGCAAAAAGCAGCTTAACAGGTGTTCCTAATAAAGTGGCAGGCAGGTAAAGTCTATTATTATATTATTATTATTGGGAGTATATTCAGTGTTTGGCATTATGCCAGCTGTTCAATGTTCATTTCAGCATATAACTACCACGGCCTAGAGGTGGGCAGCGAGTTAAAGAATCTCGGAAAAGAATGCAAAAACAAGCAGCTGAGCAGGTGTGCCTAATAAAATGGCCGGCGAGTGTGGAAACCTGGGTGGGGACGAACGTTTACAGACCTGAGACAATTATGTTGCAATTTAAATGCATGCGGCTAATTAACACTATAGCACAGTGTCGATTAGGCTTTTGACCAGAGTCCGTGATAATAATTAACTGTAACAAAAACGATGGTGATGATGAGATGAAAGTGCAATGGGTGGAGATAAGAGACACCGTTACTGAGTCACAGCCGCACAGATCGTGACAATTTTTTAGCTTTAACGCGGTGAAGTGACCGCACATAAATAATAAACGAGGCATAAAAATTGTGGCTTTTGACGGAAGAAAGTGTCACATTATTACTGTGTGAGCTTTATTTGAAGGAATTCCTGTTTGTTTGTTTTTTTGCGTTAGCTAGCAATTACGCTGCTACTACAGGTTAGCCCGTGGCTAGCAGCAGCGGGGCTAACAGTCCGTGTCTCACCTGCAGAGGGGTTTCTACAGCCGCCCGGCGTCCGAACTCCTGTGAACGGGGGTGTGTGCCCAGCTTTATTAGTCCACCTAATTCCTACTCGTACTAGAATCCGCGCAGACACGTCCACACGAGATACTCATTGAGCGCTGTGAGCGGCAGAGATGTGCGGCTCCTGCTCCCCGGTGGTTAGCCTGAGCTGCCTGCTTGACTGCCGTCCCATCAGCAGGCTCAATGGTTGCTTAGCCACAGGCTAGCTGTTAGCAAGTGACGGCAGCTGTAAGTTGTTTCCGCTGCAGAAGAAAACCAAGTGAATAACAATAATAATAATATTGATGATATGATCCAGGGATAATTCAGTGGTCCTGTCATTAGACCACGGTGTCGTTGGCCTACAGATGGAGAGGGGCCGACATGTTGGTCACTACTACTCAAACTGACGCCAGGGCTTTTAACAGCAGCGAGCGTCGCAAATATAAAACGCAGTGATTGGACGACAGGCAAGTCAATCACAGAGGCAGCGTGCTCTCATTGGTTGTTGTAAACGACATGGGCGTGGTATCACGGTTCCTCCTGTCATTTAGTCTACCTCAGTGTGTGTGTGTGTGCGCGCGTGCATACCGTTAAACGATTGTTTTTAAAGGGAAGGTTCAGGATTTTGTGTTTATATGAGGTTCTGACACATTATCAACATTGACTTTGTTGACTGAGCTCGCGACACACGGGCACTCATTCTCACTTATAACATAGCAGCCAACAGGGACACAATTTACATTGAAACTACATTTCTATTTATGTTGGAACTACAGCTACAACTATAGGAACTGGGAGTGACGTCACCCCCATGTTTACAGTGTCCCAACTGTTAGCCATTGTTAGCAAGACCAGTTAATAACAACGCTCGATATGGCATTCTGTGCACATAAACAGCCTAGCAACATGTCTACGGATAAAAGTTAATCATTACTAGGTGTACAAAAATTACATAAGTGGACCCCAACCGTTCCATTTATTGATACCTTTCTCTTGGGGTACTTGAGTAGTTGTATGGTACGATTGGAGCTAGACCGACGCTATGAATGCTGCTGACACAGTCATCGGGCACCCAACGTAAACATACTGTTCTCAGCCGAAAACATGGCTTTACCATTCCAAATAGTGCCATACCAAACCGAACTGTACCATGATGAAAACACAGCTGTAGGAAGCCATTGTCAGCAAGACCTGTCCATAACAACGCTTAATGATAGTATTTTGCAGCGTAGCATCATGTCTACGGATAAACATGAATCAGTACTACTATGTGTACATATATGACATAAGTGGTTTTAGCATTAAATGTACCAGCCATCTTGTGTCAAGTTTCCACCAAGTTGAGCAGTTTGGTTTGGTATGACACATATTCCATTAGGCATAGTACCAAAGTAAACAGTCCCAATCGTTTCATATTTCTGATGCCCTTCCCTTGGGGTACCTGAGTAATTGTACATACATGTGGAGTTAGACCGGCACTGTTGTGTCGTGTTCAATGACGTTATTCGCTGTCGTTATTTGCTTTCGTTGCACTGGTACAATGTCACGCTACGTATCTCACTGAAACGCCCATCAGACATCGGATCGCACAAATCGCGACCAAGTAAAAGTCAAAAAGCGAGTTTGGATGAGGGCTTCACTGTTCCAAACCATACCGTACTGTACCATGGAGGAAACATGGCTATAGGAACACCCTCATGCTTACTGCGTCACAACTGTTAGCCATTATTAGCAAGAGCAGTCAATAACAACACTCGATAATAGTATTTTGCAGCATGGCAATATGTCTATAGATAGTAAGAAGTAAAAGTAGCAGCCATCTTAGAATCCTAATGGGGGTACGTGAGGTTTCTGAGTTGGAAATCGGAAACCTCACATCTGAGTTAAATCCGAGTTTAGGGGTGACAAAAGCCATGCTAACTGTGTGTACTTGTATTTATCTTGTTATGAGTTCCAAAAAAAACATACAAACCTGCCTTTTCAGGGTTAAGACCTGGTTTTAGGGGTAGGCACTTAGTTGTGATGGTTATAGATAGGGTAAGGGAATGTATTGTGTCTGTGATGTGTCCTCACTAAGGGATAAAAACAAGTTTATGTGTGTATGTGCACCCATTTTTAGTTCAGTCAGGGATTTTGTGACAGTTTAAAGACATGATGTGGGATTTGTTTTGTTTTTTATTTCATTAGGTGAACCTGTTGTGACCCATATATGACAAAACAGCAGGGGGCATCTGCTCTTTTATCCTGTAATGCAATCTGACAAGATAATCCTGTTCCAGATGGCATTTTTGGCATGGGCACAGAGGGACGTGTCCATGCCGTTAGCAAGGTGGTGCTATGTTGTCCAATCAGACACATTCACCCATCTTAAAGTAAGTTTAGCAATTTCTACACACTGGACATTTAAGAAAAGGCTCAAATAATACAGTTTATACCTGTGTAAGGATATTCTCATTGCCTTAACTCACAGTTTAACAGCCCTCTCCAAACTGGAGTCCCTCTGTAAACAGCTCACCAAAGCTCATAAAGCAAATCTGCGATTTTCACATCACATCACACAGGAAGTGTTAATCCACAAATGTCTCACAAATCAGTCAGTTTAACCTGTGTAGCTCCTGTGTCCCAGCGAGCTTAAAACACAGATTTTCTCAATAGAATTTGGTGCAGGAGAGTAACAAACTTCAGTTTCCACTCTATTACGTGCAAAAAAAAAACAGTTTACATTGTGATGCAGTCCAATAAACATTAAATACCTTTAACATCAAAGTTCCAGAACATGTTGTCACTGTTGTTTAGCTATATACTGTAACTGTAGAACCTAGAAGCTATAGCTACATACGCAGGTACGTTATTAAAAAAAAACAGGATTTCAAACAATATTTTGTTTTTTTTTTTTATTTGTGCGCACGCTGAATCAAAACACTTTAAACATCAGCAGAATCCACCACTGCAGTCAAAGACACACACACACACACACACCATATCGTTATGTAATCATTGGATAAAACTTACAACCACACATTTTACATATTTTGTATTAACACTAAAAAAATGCACTCCTTATTTTATTTGACTGCTAGTCGTGCTCTGCTCTTTATTCATGTGCGTCTTGGTTTGTGGCAGTAAAATAAATTAGCTTTGGCTACTCCCTGACATGATATTTTCATTAAGGCTACAAAGACTTATATTTTATACAGTTTCTTAAATATCCAACTTTCATTTAAAAATAAGAAGAAGACATTATTTATGTTTTTAGCTTTAAACAAGTCTGTTCCTGCAGAGCCTCAGAAAACCCCTGGTAGTGGAGAGGAGGAGGTATTATTATTTTGTGTTTTTTCACAATAAGGACGAGAAAATTATACAATTATGCCAGCATATCCAACAAAACCCTTATACGTTACATCTGTATTTTTTTAACAAAAAATAACCCTGTGACGTCAACTCCTCCCCATTTTGCCACAGAAATGCAGGGATCCCGCGGGGCGAATCACACATTTGGTGTGAACGCCACATTTGCATTCCCCTCCCTACTTACTTAACAAATGTGCTTAGCGGGAGCATTTCTCAAGATTCAAGTTTCAAGATTTCTTCTCTGACAAAACAAAAAACCCCCACAAGCAAAGTCAGTATAATGCTGATATAATTCCCGATTTAATTCATAGTGGAAACTGGAAGACATTGTCCATTTATTAATTTATAGCCTACACAGTCATGGCTAACTACTTAGCGAGAGTTGCTAAAAGGACCACCTTTGTTGGGTGCACTCTTGGTACGTTCCATTTACATCGGAAGTTGGAAGTCAAGAACAGGGAGTGAACAGTCGAGCAATCAGAAAAAAAAACCCTGAAGCAAATGTATCTCGGGCTCTACGTTGTTAGCAATACCAGACGATAGCGACGCACTACATGGGTACTACGTGTACTCCCGACTTAACGTGAAACAAATATGGGAGAATGCAGTGAACAGCAAAAGTAGTGTTGAGTGAAGCCATTTTGGAATCTTATGGCAGCTTTTGTGCAGTTGCTCCAACTTTCTTGGAAACTGTTTCGGAAATCCGACTTGAAAGGGGCGCCTTCCAGTTGTCGCACTAAGAACTTGGAGTATCTGATGAATTCGACTACACTACAACTGGAACATACCAATGGTCGGACCAGACATAAACGACTGGTAACAGGGAGAACAACCTTTGTTCGAGAGCTCCATTTAATGCTGTGTGGCTAAAGAAACGCATGACGTGATTGAATGAATCTGTGCTGGAATATTTGCATCACCTGATTTGATCGGTGTGAACCTTGAACTGTGTGCATGTGTCTCTGGGTAAACACTCAGGTCAGTGACAGTTGTCAGAATATACAGCAATTTTAACTTAAAGACGTCACCAACAGCAGCTGTTAAATAAAAACATAACCCTGTTCATATTCCCCATAGCTATCATAATTATAGCAGTATTATGTACAGAACAACACGTCTGGGTGAACCGAGTGCAACTCCTAATCTGCCCTGAGTTCACAATGTTGGTTAGCATTAGCGTCAAGTTTCTCTGTCCGAACAGTGAGCACCTTTGATAGAAATGCCATGTTGCAGAGTCAGTTGATTCCACCCTTAAACCAAATACAGTCACTTTCACATTTACAAAAAAGAACTAAATGTTAAATTCAGGAGCTCTCAACGTGTAACACATTCAGGCTAGCTGCTTTTAAGCTACGCCAATCAGAAACATACAAATAAATTTCAGTCAGGTAATAAATACACTTTCCTAAAATGTAAAAAAAAAAAGTTTTTAATTCCCATTGAGGGTTATTTGTATGTGTCCGAGAGGTGTGTGCCATTTTGTTTTGTTGCTTTCATGCTGCTATGATTCAGTTAGCACGTAGCTACTTCAAGAGCAGAAACTATAAATTAAGCATAAGTATATCGCCACATAATATATGTAGTATGTGGAAAATGGTTTCTGATTCTTTTACGTTTGTTTGTTTCTTCTTGCTAGGGTGAAGGGTAAATTACCCAGAGTGCAGTTCACCAGTCCATTACACACACACATATATTGCACACGTCTTATAGGAAAATGTAGAGCTTTGCAAAACAGGAGGGGAACAGAGCTGAGATTCTAAAGCGAGGCTCTGTTGCAACCACTGAGGCATCTCTACGTGTCATTTTAAATGACAGAATCTAAAGTTAAAGGTCCAGCGTGTAACATTTAGGAAGGTTTATCGGCAGAAATGCAACACATTGTGAGTATGTTTGTATGTTTTCACCTTTGCCGGAGGATTGGTGTCAACTGGCGTTCAATGTTGCAGAAAAAAGGGCAGCTATCCCAGAGTTAGGTGTGAACACAGCAATAGAAAAATCGCATTTCATGATAGCATCAACCACCAAACCCAGTTCACCTGTTGCTCATGATCCTACTCCACATTATTTTTATTTATTTATTCTTTCTTCCTTCTCTGTTTTTAATCTGTTATATTCATCCGTGTTTTACTGCTGATGTACTGATGCACGGTGACGGTGATGTTGAAATTGAAGGAGTTATTGTCATTATTAGCATTTTTGAGGAAGGAACTTATTATGTCAGAGGAACCCATGAATGTTTGTGATCGCATCAATCCTGGTTAAAAATGTTCGTGGGAAAGTCGTACGATGAAAAAGCGTGGAAAATTGGAAGTGGGTGAATTTTTGGAAATGTTTCATGTACATGAACGAAAGTTGGTACACCCGTTAATCATGTCAGGGCGGTCCAAAAAGTCAATGAGGACGTTGCTGTAAATCCTACAGGAAGGCCGCCATTTTGGGTTGAACAGCCATTTTTTGGCGATTTTGGTGATTTTGCTTTATAGAGGCCGCCATCTTGCTAATTTTCACAAACTATTAACCACTGAAAAAGGAGAAAACACTGAAAAGATTGGAAGGGTATTTTACAAGGTCTATGTATTCTCTATAGTATTTTATTGGTATTTTTTTTAACTACATAATTCTTCTTAGTGCACTATATTTTTCCACTTTATCCACGCTGCTTCCGTAAAGTTGAATATACACCACGCACAAAAGAATTGCATCGTTAAATAATAGTGTTGCATGGTTACTTGGCAGTCGGGAAAATTCTGAATCTCTGAGTTGTTGAAGAGTGCATGCTTTCTGGTAAGCACAGGCCACCATAGTTGCCTGTCATACTTGTTGAAGATCCTCCGTTTGTTGCCTTCTGCCCTCCCACCATTAGATGTCACTAATTCTCACACACTGGACCTTTAAAGGATATTTTCTCAATGAGAAATCTGACATTACGCTCACAATGTCAAAGCTCTGCTCTATAGTCATGATCTTCTAAACGTGTGATCACGTGGTATAAGTGGATCCTCAGTTCTCTGAGATAGCTTGCCCGTTTGCCGCATATCCGTTTGCTGCGTTCCAGTTGGACTGGCTCTCTGATTGGCTCAGGGGAACATTCTCTTGGTCGGCCAGATTATTTCGTGCCACCTTCGCCCTGATCAGGTTTCTACGGTGATAGACCAGATAGCCCGGCAACAGGAATCCAGCCAGGGATAAGATGAGGAGACTCAGATTGATCTGTTTGCGAGGAGAAATGTGTCAGCACATGTGTTGATGGTATTAAGTTGCTTTTGTTTTCTGTGAGCACACTTGTATTTGTTTCCTCCTTAGGACCTTCTCTGGCATAAACCCTGACTTGGTCAGGACCGGTAGTCCTCATAGAGACCAAAACCTGAGGCAGAACCTAATTTCTGACAAAACTGTGGTGATGGTTAAGGTTAAGGAATTAGGCTTTGTTTAGTTTGTCCAAATAAACAGAAGTCGATTCAGAGTCCTTAAAAGGAAAGCTGTCTGAACCTGTGTGTGTGTGTGTGTGAGTGTACTGTATGTGTGAGTGTTTTATACCCAGTAAGGATCTCTTTCCAGCGGTCCCACCATCAGCATGAACAGCGGCTGCTGTAGCAGAGCGAAGGCGGCGCTGATCATGGACTGCATGCCGGTTAGTGTCCCAAAGTGGTTGGCAGGATACCTGGAGTTGGATGGGAGACAGGAAGTGCTTAGCTCAAAGCGTTTATATACAAAATGGTAAGCTTCTGTATTTATGCAGCACTTTTTCCTCGTCTTGGTGACCACTCAAAGCTGCTTTACACAACAGTTTTTGTCATTCACCCATTTACACAGTGGATCTCACATCTTTCACATACATTCATGCGCTGCTAGCAAAGCCGTCAAGAGCAACTTGAGGACTTTGGACTTTTAGAGTAAGTTTCATCCATTGTCTAGCTCTTTATCCTCACTGTTGTTTGGTACGGTTAGGTTTTTTTTTGCATTAATACTAAGAATAGCACCAAATTACCAAAAGCCAGCCCCAACTGTTCCATTCTTGGCACCCTTCCCTTGGGGTACCAGAGTAAGATGGTACAGTATGGCCTACGACAGTTAGCTGATTGCGACAGAAAAACATCATTGGCCGTCGGGCACTGCCCACACCCCACCTACCACATAAAGGTACTGTTCTCAGTCAAAACACAAGCCTGACCCAGGCCGTTCCAAACCGTACCGTACCATGATGGAAACACAGCATAATGCCGAATATCCATTACACAGTTCATGCACGACTCTACTCATTTTTCTTTGCTTTTCCATCAGTGACGGTACCTGATACCTGGTGGTTTTTTAGTACCTGTTCTGACGTGGCTCTAAGCGAGCTGAGCCAATAGTAAAATGTGACGTCACCAGTCGAGCGCGACACAAGAATCAAAGTGAACAAAGCTGAACAGTTAAAAAAACTTTAAAAAATCCTGAAAACGTTCCGTTAATCTCCAACATTTAGCAAAGGAAATGTCTAAAATCTCAATAATTAACAGAGGAATCTGGTGTATTTAGAGACAGCACTGCTGAAAGCCGGCAATCGTGAGCCAATCACGACCACGTTCAGTGGTATTTCAGCTCAGTGACATGCAGGAAGTACTCAACCATTCTGTGAACAAATATTTTTAATCCACTGATTCTAATGATTCAGTTACACCCAAAACAACTGCTTTACAAATCACTAGTTTGTGTGTTTGTGTCGCGTAGAAAACCATGTCACGACAGTTTCACGCAGCCTGGTTATGATGACTCAGAAGGTGGTGTTTTATGATGTGTTTCACCCTGGACGCCATTTCTGTGTGACCAAAACGACTCTAAACTGTAGCGGGTTTGTTTGTGGTCGTACTCACACGGCAGCGTAGAGACCTCCACAGCATGAATGGATGAATCCTCTCACTACGGTGTGCAGAACAAACGACACCATCTGACAAAAAGAACAACAGATAGATGCGGATTCACACATGGTCGCCGTGTCATCACTGAGACTGAGACACAAGCAGAACGTCAGAACTCAAACCTGTATCGGCAGGTGGTCGATCATGGAAAGGATTCCAAAGGCGACCAGCAGGACGTTGGTGAAGGTGAAGGACCTCATAGCGTTGGTCAGTTTCTGGATCTTTCTGTCCCTTTTTTGTGGGTGATTCGAGTGGCTGAAAAGAGCAAATGTCAAATGTTTTTGGGTTTTTTTTACTGCTTTTTATTATGACAACTATATTGACTGTCTCTCTTATACGCAGCAATGGACTTCTATCATACACAATGGGTGAATCAACTTTCAAATGGATGGCTGTGGGTTTGATTGCACTGTGTCCTTGGGCAAGGCACTTAACTTTGCTTCACAAATTGAATTAGATTGTACTGCAAATACCTCTTCAGGGTTGGTGTGACTGGATTCTTCTCCTCACAGTCCTTCATCCTCCAGTCCATCATGTAACCGATCAGTGGACACGTCAGCAGACAAAGCAGCTGCATGGTACCGAAGACGGACGAGTAGAAACTCACTGGGGAGGACAAGGACAAAGCGAGGGTCAATAGAAAACAACGACAGAAGAGTTTTTGATTGGGATGTAATGCAAATTTGCATTGTTTTATCTTGTTTCTGGTCATGAAAGCTTAAAGTGAACTGTGATATCTGATCAAGACAAAGTTAGATTATTGCTGGCCAAGATTATTTTTCTTTTTAGGCAAGAAAAAAAGAAACTTCTCTATCTTTTCTCAGTGTTCCCACACCTTGGTTCACATCAAATTCAAAGACTTTTCCAGGACCAATTCCCTGAAATTCAAGGACTGAATGTGCTGACAACTTATAAGAGCTTGTCTTCATTCATGGCCTCCACTTTTATTGATTGACAAGTGATTGTCCTTGGGATCTTGGTCTGAGTCAGTCTTTGTCTTTTGTCCTTGGTGAGACAAAGATGTTGGAATTTTCATTACTTGCTCATTGTTCTGCACGGAGCGGCTGAGACATACAGTGGACAGTGTCCACAAAACCACCCGTAGTTAGGACTCAACATTTGTCCTGCGCCGGCCTCATCTACGTGCATCAAGCAATGCAGGGCATGAAACAGTAGGTGGCGTTGTAACAAACAAGGGAGACTTATCCACAAGCTGCCAAACACAAGTTCCAGTGTAAAACAGATGTGATAACCACTACACCACAGAACCTACTTCTAAATAAAGCCTTTATTTCAGTGATTTTTAACACATTTAGAGCATGAAACAGTAGGTCAGGTCGTAACAAACACAGGAGACATTTACCTAAATATCAACTCAATCCATTTCTTTTCCTCTTGTCCATTAGCTACCAAAGGTCTGGTTCCACTGGGGTTTGAACCCAGGACCTTCTGCGTGTAAAGCAGACGTGATAACCACTACACTATGGAACCTGTTTATAAAGACCTCCACATGGAAAATTCATCATTTAAGTGATTTTCATCTCTTTTAAGATGTTTAGGGCAGGAAACAGTAGGTGGTGTCGTAACAAACAAAGGAAACAAACATTTGCCTAAGTATCAACTTGTTTCTCACACAAAATTCAACCACTTTCAATGGTTCGCAGGGCAATGTTTGATCTTTCAAGGGCCTTGAAATGTTCTCCACAAATTCAATTAAGTGAAGGACAGCATAGCTTTTTACTTATCATGGGATTTAAACCCATTTCTTGTCCATCAGCTACCAAAGCCCTGGTTCCACTGGGGTTTGAACCCAGGACCTTCTGCGTGTAAAGCAGACGTGATAACCACTACACTATGGAACCTGTTTATAAAGAGGTCAATGTGGAAAATTCTTTCATTTAAGTGATTTTTATGTCTTTTAAGGTGTTCAGAGCATGAAACAGTAGGTGGTGTCGTAACAAACAAGGGAGACATTTACCTAAATATCAACTCAAGCCATTTCTTTTCCATCAGCTACCAAAGATCTGGTTCCACTGGGGTTTGAACCCAGGACCTTCTGCGTGTAAAGCAGACGTGATAACCACTACACTATAGAACCTGTTTATAAAAAGCTCAATGTGGAAAATTCCTTCATTTAAGTGATTTTTATGTCTTTTAAGATGTTAAGCAGGAAACAGTAGGTGGCGTCGTAACAAACACGGGAGACATTTACCTAAATATCAACTCAACTTGTTTCTCACACAAAACACAACCACTTTCAATGATAAACAGGGCAATGTTTGATCTTTCAAGGGCCTTGAAAGGTTTACAAATCCACAAACTTTTAAGGACCCATTAAAGCAAAGGACAGCACAGTTTTTTATTTATCAGGAGATTTACACCCAGTTGTTTTCCATCAGCTATCAAAGATCTGGTTCCACTGGGGTTCGAACCCAGGACCTTCAGCGTGTAAAGCAGACGTGATAACCACTACACTATGGAACCTGCTCATAAAGAAGAGTACATGGAAAATTCCTTAATTTAAGTGATTTTTATGTTTTTAAGATGTTAAGCAGGAAAAAGTAGGTGGCGTCGTAACAAACACGGGAGACATTTACCTAAATATCAACTCAACTTGTTTCTCACACAAAACACAACCACTTTCAATGATAAACAGGGCAATGTTTGATCTTTCAAGGTTCCTTGAAATGTTTACAAATCCACAAACTTTCAGGGACCCATTAAAGCAAAGGACAGCACAGTTTTTTACTTATCATGAGATTTAAACCCAGTTGTTTTCCATCAGCTACCAAAGATCTGGTTCCACTGGGGTTTGAACCCAGGACCTTCTGCGTGTAAAGCAGACGTGATAACCACTACACTATGGAACCTGCTCATAAAGAAGACTACATGGAAAATTCCTTCACTTAAGTGATTTTTATGTCATTTAAGATGTTAAGCAGGAAACAGTAGGTGGCGTGGTAACAAATACGGGAAACATTTACCTAAATATCCACCGGGGTTTGAACACAGGACCTTCTGCGTGTAAAGCAGTCGTGACAAGCACTATCGTGGCGTCGTAACAAACAAGGGAGACATTGACCTAAGTATGAAATCAACTTCTTTCTCGCACAAAATTCAAGCGCTTTCAATGACCCATGTCTGTTAAGAGCAATTTTGAGAATCCTTCAAGGACCCATGAGAACCCTGCACTTATCTGTGTAAACCAACTAAGGCGCAAATAACCTAAAAAGGCAAAGGACAACACAGTCTTATCCTGGGATTTGAACCCAGGGCCCAGAACCCAGGATAACCACTACATGGAACCTGTTTTTAAGAGGTTCCATGGGGGAACCCTGCTTTCTTAATATAAAAATGTTGTCGTGTGTGGCCTCTAAGAAGCAGTGAATTATTAGTGGAGCTATATAACTGTAGCACCAATCAAGTACCATCAAAGATAGGATTCTGGTTCCAGTTCTGATGATCGAGTCAGGGACTTACCTTGTTCACTCGCCTCCTTCTGCAGCATCTCTGAGGCTGGAAGAGAAGAAAAGCAGCAGCAGGTCAGGAATCTCCCCACCAGAAATTTGAAAGGTTCTAATGAAGAACCACGTCTCATGTTGTGCAGTTTTCTTGTCTTTTTTTTTAGGTATTATTCTTACGGTGGGGGTCGCCGTGGGTGACCAAAAACTCCACCATCTCGTTCATGGCACCCATGAAGAAGATCAGCCGCAGCTGGGTCATCGCCATGGTGATGAGACTCCACAGGAAGATTGGAGAACAGACAGAGTGACAGAACGTCACCGAGCCTGAAGAAGAAGAAGAAGAGAGCAAGTGAGGATTAGTGACATCTAATGGCGAGACTACAGGTTGCAGATTAGATTTGGTTTGTGTGGGTGGAGTCACTCTGAATTGTTGGTGATGGGCAGGTAATCAACCAAGTGTGATCCCTTTTTAACATGTTCAGATGTGTCTCAGTGACATGTGAGCAGATATTTGATATTTCAGTCTGATATTTGTCATATAATAAGCAGGTAAAGTTCTGTACTGATCCAGAAAGTTCTTCTGGGATCGAATGGATTAAAATGTGAACATTTAAGGGTGCCAGTATGTCAAATGCAGGTGAATCTTGAATCACCCTGCGCTGGGCCTCGTGAGCCTGGCTGCTCGGGATCTGCTGTCTTGCCGTCCACATGAGCGACGTACTTGTCTCCCGGCGCCTTGTCTTCTTTCTCAACTCCGCTCATTTTCATTGATTTACTACTAAAATAACAAAAACAGAGACAGACAGGTCAGTTATCTACACCATCCCTAACCTGGTTTCAGTAACCATAACAACATGTTTTGGCAGAAGAAAATGTGTAGGAGGAGCCAAGTCTCATTTTTATTTGTGAGAGAACCACTAGGGGGTTGTATTTCATGTCTTATATTCTGCCCGAGGCTGACACTGGCCCCGGGGTCATGCAGGGGCACCTGTGGTCAGGTTTTGAGTTTCGTTTTGACGTTTCAATGAAAATGGGAAAAATAAGCGACATTGGGAGGAAATAAAACGCTGACACTCGGGAAGAATCTGCAGTATCCGCCGTAATTCCTAAACGGCTGAATAACTGCCAGATACGGAAAGTCAAAGTTATCTTGGATAAAAAGGAGCAGAAGAACTCATTCACTGAATTCAATTCTACAGCCATAAAACCTAAATAGATCCCGACGTGTGTTTGTGTTTTAAAGAAGAAAAGCATACTTTATGGTATGTGAAGGCCACCGTAGTTCCCCGACGAGCAGCAGTCGCAACAGAATTTGAAGTCTTAGAACATTTCTGCTGCTTTATCTCCCTGTTAAACAGCATTTTATGACTGGAAAGTGAAGTTTGTCCAAACCATAGAGAAAATCCGCATTTTTAGCTCAGTGAGACACAGGAGCTGCTGGTCTACACGTCACTAACAGGACTCCTGTGTGCTCGTGATGTTAAAATGGTTGATTTTCTCTATGGGATTTGGTGTTGGGGGAGGGGGGAGTTAGCAAAGCAAAAGCAAAGTTCAGTTTCCAGTCAGACATCGGAGTTACTTTAAAACATAATGACATACATATAACAAACATGATACTGACGTGTAGCGGGGGTCCTCGGGTGCAGGGAAGGACTCGTTGGGCCAGTTCAGGAAGCAGTTGAGGACGACCAGGCAGGCCATACCAGACCAAACCCACATGATGACACGGAACGACACGCCCAGGTCATAGATCACCTGGAAGAGGACGGTTTGGATGACATACAAAAGAAGAAAATGTAATGTAAAGAATACTTTATTGGGTCATTTCTCGTCTCATCTCAAGTCAATTCGTTGTATCTGATTTAACCTTCTTCACCTTCTTCTTTCGTTTCTTCTCATCTCATGTTAGGTCACTTTATTCTCCATTTCATCTTATCTTTCTTTCTCCTCTCGTCATCTTCATCTCATCTCATCTCAAATGATTTTTATCTTATCTTACTTTTCTGACTTACTCTAACCTATCTTATTTTACCTTACCTTATCTTTCTTGTCTCATCTCACATTCTTTTTCCTTATCTTACCTTCCTGACCACATCTCATGTCATTTTATTTTGATTTTATCTTGACTTTCCTCTCAACTTGTCTCATTGTATCTCATCTCACGTCCTGAATAACTATTTTATTTTCCATGATGCTAATGCTAATAAACATGTAAGTCGTGTGTGTGTGTGTGAGCACCTTGACACCAGAGAAGGTGACGGCTGAAGAAGCGTACGATCCGATCATCAGGGAGAGGATTGTCGCTCGAACGTGTCCAAACATGTTTGGCAACTAAAGAAAAGGAGAAAAAAGGTCATTTATCCATCTTTTTCTGTCAGAAATGAAACACAACTGAACTCCACAGTGTGTGTGTGTGTGTGTGTGTGTGTGTAAACTCTAAGCTCTGGTGAGTCAACGACACTGACGTTAGTATTTTACATGCACTTTACAAAGTGAACCAGCAGGTGGAGCTAGTGACTTATATACAAACAAGCTCGGATGGAACGCACAAACTTGTTTTTATATCTTAGTTATATCTTAGTGAGGAGGTATATATACATATACATATATGTATATGTGTATATATATGTATATGTATATGTGGGAGAGAGAGAGAGATACTGTGTGTGTGTGTATTGCTGACTGAGGAGAAACTAAAAGTAACAATATATTGAATAGCCACCAGGGGGCGACTCTGGTTGTGGTTGCAAAAAGCAGTCAGTTTTAATAGAAGTTGAAAGTCATAGAAAAAAAACACATTGATGGATTTAAAACACCTACATTAGTTTCTAGAACTATTTATGCACAATTTGTTAAAGTATATATTTTAAATAAATTGGGGGAGTTTATCACTGTAAAGGAGAAGCAAAACATTTATTTAACTAAAATTAGTGTTATTTTATAACTTATAAATTCCACTTTTATTGATTGACATTGTAATGATTATTGTTTTTTTTAAAACTGTTGTTAATAATGAAGGAAGATAGAACTGTGAGGGCACAGTTTACTGGAGCCGAGCTCACAGACACAATGATGAGGTGAAATATGGAAACACACGCGGCAGCAGTTCATGAGAGAGAGAGACATGGAGGGGGAGGTGAGGGAGGGCCAGAGAAGAATGGAACAACAACAACAACAACAACAACAAGAACATGGAAACATGAGGAGAGAGGAATGACATCAGCTCAGTTTCCATTCAGGGATTTTTTTAAGCATATTTGCAATTTGCACGTGAGAATACCTGAATTACAACAAATAAAATACTATACATATATATATATGTATACATACATACACGTATATATAGTACTGTAACAAAGTACAAAATTGACGTATCTGTACTTCAGTTTAAGTCTTGACTCCATTACATTTCCTCTAACTACTTTGTTACTCGTTACTGCCAAATAAAATCAGAAGAAGAAGAGTTGGTATTATGGTCTGTATTTATATAGTTTTCTAGTCTCAATGAGCTGCTGTTTTCACACAGGGTTAAGTGTCTTTGCTCAAGGACACATATAGACTTAGCAGAGCCAGGAACTGAACCAACAACCTTCCTGTTGAAAGACAACACTGGCTTTCCATGGTGGCTATCACTGAGCCACCATGGCTCCATGGCTCTGTTTTTACATTTACTTAAGTACATTTCATATCAGAAAACAGTAAAAGTCATAAACTTTAAGACTTTTTACTTAAGTAATATTATACAAAAAAGTGACTTCAACTTCTACCAAAGTCATTTTCTGGTCACATACTTTAACATTTACTTAAGTATCACTTTTAGGTACTTTATACTTAGGATTGTACCATTGTACCAGGAGGGGTTCCCGTCAGTTTGTTTACTTTTGTGCAAACTGTCTTATCAGAGTTGACACGGAACATAAAAAGTATTGGCAGCTGCTGAGGTTTGCTGGGAATACACACTGTTTACATCAGGCAGTGTTATAACACACACACACACACACACACAAACACACACACACACACACACACACAGGTTTGTGCCGCTATCCTTTTAAGGAATCTGTATTCATGTGGACGCCATCGTTCCATATCAAAACAGTTTTATTTTGAAAGTTGTAATACTGTGTAACTGTGTTATGCTGGAATATCATGATATTATTTTAAACTCATAATTACTTTTTTTTCCACTTGACCCGCCTCCTACAGACCAGCCTAGACACTTATAGTGTTTTTTCACTACACAGTCTCGGCACGGCTCGGCTGTACACTGTTCGGCGTGGTTTTCCATTACTGTAGTACCTCATCAATGTGGGCGGAGTCATCATAGCTGCATGAAACTGCATGAAACTGCCGTCACTTTGTTTTATAGTCCGACAAAGCGCACACATGCTGGAGTAATCGGACAACGAATCGTATTATCCAGGTATCTTAGTCCGACTAAGACACCCGATTTCAGTCGAACTAACATGTTTACATGAAATTAAGTCTAACCTTAACCATCACAACTAAATGCCTAAGCTTAACACTTACCCTTACCATACCCTTACCCTTACCCTAACCTGAATGAATTCTAACCTTAAAACCAGGTTTTTTCAGTTCATGGAAAAAGCCATTTAAATTTGTGGGGCCCAGACAAAATGACCCCCACAGGGTCAAAATATCCTCACAAAGATAGGTCTGCGTGTTTTTGGACCTGGCAAAAATATAAATACAAGAATACACAACCACAAACACAAAAGGACAAAATGACAATGTCAACAATGTCAAGTCCAGGACACATTCTAACCCAGGGAACTGCAGTAAGAGAGAGACAGAGAGACAGGGTAGAGGAGTGTGTGGGAGTGGGTGTGTTGACCACCGGGTTTTCTGATTGGCTGAGAGGCTGCGGCAGAATTTAGAACGCGTGGAACAACATGTGTTGCTTTCCAAAATACACACACACGCACTCTCACTCACGTGGAGACACAAGCTTGTGATCACAAGGGTTCCACAGCAGCAGAGTCACACTGTGTGTTTGGAACACAAACACAGAGCCGTGAGTGGACAGATCCACGCTGGGTGGAGTCCTGGCGTTCTGTCAGGAGGGGCTTGATGATTGATTGATATTGAACCTATTATTGTTATTATTCAGTCTGTGTTTGGTCTTTGTCAAGAGAAACGATGGAACGTCACCTGTGTGCCACATCAAGCAAAACTATCACACCTGGCTGAGGGAGTGTTTGTGCATATACAGCAGCAGAGCAGGGGTGGGCGGGGAGAGGTAGTGACCGTGATCATGAGTGCATAGGGGCTCTGTGGCGCAATGGACAGCGCATTGGACTTCTAGCATAGCTCTATAGAAGAGATTCAAAGGTTGTGGGTTCGAGTCCCACCAGAGTCATATTGACAGAACTTCATTTCTGAGGAACGGGCTAAGATTTGAGTTGTGGTTGCCGTTGTTTCATCTGTCCACATGAGTAGGAGTCACTGCAGCGTCCTGAGAAGAATAACTGGACAAACCCGTGTTGGGTTTTGAGAGGTTCTTGTCATGGATTTGATAAAATTGGTATCGGAAAACATCACGCCTGTTCAATGGGAAAAACAAGATCTAAACAAAAGCTCAGAGAGAGTCACGTGGAATTACGAGGAAGATGTGTTTTTATGTGTGAGCGGTGGAAATCGTACTGTGAGTGAAGTGAAGGTCAAGCAGATTCCCCCGAAGCCATTGAAGGAGACAGCGATGAAGATGAGGAAGGACAACACTGATGGAACAATGATGAACAGAAACATCGTGAAAATTCTCATTTTCTGGTTTTCAAACCATGCTGAGTGAAATGTTCGGAAATGCTCACCTTCGGGGTTGTACGCGGCGGCAGCTATCATCGCACAGGAAGCCGCGAAACACGAACTGAAACACATAAACACACAGGACGCCTGGTGAAAAGTGAGGGTCACTTTTTTTCCGCAGACGCAATCGAACACAATTCCTACCTGCCAACGAGCCTCAGGGGGCGCGGCCCGTATTTGTCCATCAAGATGCCCAGAGGTAGCGTGGCGGCGCTCAACAAGAAAGAGCCGATGGTGAAGCCGAGGTTCAATATCTTCTCCTGCTCCAAACAGCTACTCCACTCGTGGTTCTCCAAGGAAGTGGTGTTAGCACCGACGGAGTCGTTCTCTGGATAAAATCACAGATAAAACAGTCAAAATACGATCATTTAAAAAAAAAAAAGGCACAGTTAAGGCGAGCTACGGTTCTGGCTTGACAAGTTCTATCGATCTATAGTCAGCTAGCTAGCTAGGAGCATTTAAAACACACTGCTAACATCAGACTGCTAACACTCAAGGACTCAAGGTTCAAGGATCATCGTACTGGTGAAAAAGGTTCATGTTTCTTCATGTTATTGAATTTTCTTGTGTTTTATGATTGATGATTATGATTTCATTCATTCTGATCGGATGTTTTTTTTTGTTTTTTTTCTTACCGACGCAAACGTGTGAATAGAAGCCTTCGTTCTTCAGCATGATGAGGAGAGAGGTCCAGCCCAGCAGAACAGCAGAGAAGAGCAGGTTCTCGATGATGGCAGTGATGGCAATCCACCACCTCCTGCTGTACGCCTGAGCCAAACTGGGAGCCATGACAGCTGGAGACGAAAAACAAGTGTGTCAGTTCACCAAACTGATTATCGTCGAGCCTGTTTATTTTTACAGTGTGGTCGAGCAAGGGTTATACGGATATGAAAGAATATAAGTATTCTTTCAAGTTTCAAATTATGCAAAACATTCTTTGTCTTGGGGATAAAATATCTAAAATATCATATTTTGTCTTATATATGTTTGTCAGATTACGACAGTATTATATGATTCTGCATTAGTACATTGTCGCATAAATAAATACTCTTCCGTAATCGCTTCATTATCACACGACAACTGTAATAAACTACATAAATACACGCTTAATCAGCAGTAATTATTATACTACTAATATTCAGTATTAATGATTGCATTATTACACGGTAATTATTACATTATTGAGTGACTAATCAGCAGCAATAACTGCGTGATTACTCAGTAATACAAGCTAAACGAATATTCAGTAGTAATTACTGCGTTGCTACATGATAAACAACAGTAATTACTACACACAGTCAGCAGCCATTGTAACACTACTGACTAACTATATTCAGTAAGGTAGTCATTACTACTCAGGAATCTTGTTATAGTTTAGTACTTACTGGTGATTATCGTGTAATATTGCATTAAAGTGATAATAACTACATTACAAAACGGATATTCGGTGGTCATTACTGCATTATTACACAGTAATCGCTACACTACAGCAGATAACTCAGTAGAAATCACATCAACATTACAGATTACTCAGTAGCACTTAATACATTATTATTATATGACTTCCCGTCATATCTAAATTCATATTCAAGAGGGATCGATTGAAAACTTACACATTACAAACTCCACATCGAGGAAACTAAGACAAGGCAATGTATATATGTACATATATATATATATGTAGTATTTCAGCATAATAATCTTGAAAGCCAAGGCATTGGATCATAAAATTAACCAAATGCATAGCTTACATTTAGAGGAGCTGTAGGCCTTTATGTTAATTTGTCTTTGCAAGCTAATTATTATTGTTTGACCAGAAGTGACCTTATTAAATATTAATTAAATATATGTTTGTTTTTTATTAGAATTTTAATATTTATTGTATTCATCTCATTTAGCAAAAGTCTTCTGGTGTGATGAATGAATTCATAAAATGACTGTATTTTAACAGTTTTGCCCTGAGCCAATCACAAAAGTGCACGCTCGTAAACGTAATCAGCTCACCTAATTTGCATTGACCACCCACCAGCTCCTCCTCTCAGCTTCTAGTCGTTCTGTTGTTGCTGCTGTAAAAAAACCCAACACTGGACAGACACTTTTCATAATATGCTGTAATCTGCTGTAATCTGCTTGAGGGGCTCAGCGCTCTTGTCAATCCACACCCGGCCCGGGAGGTGGCGGTAATGCTCCTATGAGCCGGTTTCCCAACCACAAGCCACTCATACCACAATAATTAGCACTAAAACTTCCAGCTGAACGTAAGTATAGCCGTGTTAAATTATCCGCGGTGAATTTCCCGATATCATGTAAGTATTTAAAACTTGAATTAATTGTGCATCTGTGTTCTCCCGTGTAGTGTGAGCTAACGCCGGGCAAAAGCAAAGAATACTTGAAAGGACGCTGGTTGCGTTATCTTTGCGTGTACGTGTGTGTGTGTGTGTGTGTATGCCACATGTTAGCACTAGCTAACGCAGGCTACCGGCGGGAGGGGGCGCGTGTCCATTATATTTGACCGGAAAATGATTTGAAGTCACTTTAAAATAAAGTAGTACTACTTAAGTACAATTATTAAAGTATGTGACACTTACTGACATAAAATGTACATAAGTTTTGGAATTAAAAGTATTAAAAAAAAGTGAGGAGTTAGGCTTGAGCCATGGTGGATCAGTGGTAGGGCAAGCTGTCCTTCAATTAGAGGGTTGTGGGTTCAATTCCTTGAATATGTGTCCTTGAGCATTAGCCCCAAGTTGCAGTGATTTGGTGATAACGAGTAACAAAGACAGTTAGAGGAAGTGTAGTGGAGTAAAAGTAACTAGAAATATAAATAAAGTACAGATGAATGTGAATGTTGTAATGACATCTATCTAGAAATTGAGTTTCTGCTAGATAGATAGAAAGTTAGACAACTTTCCATAAGTACATTTGTGTTTTTTAAGCACATTGATGAAATAATACATTAATAAAAGACACATTTTTACTTTGTTACACTAGAGGAAGCTCACGAACCATTGGTGGTACACGTGCCACAGTTTTAGAACCATGGCTGTACATGAATCAGTAACATAAATCCAGTATGTGTGTGTGTGTGTGTGTGTGTTTTTTGTCAGAGTCAGTGGTGTCATGGGTCGAGTTAAAACTCCACGTGACGTTTGCTTGTGAGCGCGAAACCTCCGAGGAAGAGTGAGAGGAGTCAGGAGGAAGAGGAAGATGACACCCAGAGAGACGAGAAACGTTTGACCCCAGCTGAACTTTATGGAGTTTGCTGTAATGACAGTGTCGAGTGTCGGGTACTGTGATCTGCACATTTACACACACACACACAAACTAGTTTTTATGCCTTGGCGAGGACACCTCATGCTAACCCTTACCTTAAACCTAAAACTGGGTCTTAACTCTAAAAGCTGTGGATCCCAGACAAAATGTCCTCACAGAGAATAATTTTTAAGGTTGTTTTTGGACCGAGAAAAGATACGTATACACACACACACACACCCCCAGCTGTGAGTCTATCAATATTTGAACTACTGACTTTAGGACCTGCACACTGACCGGAGACCAAAACCTGGTCCTAATGAGGCAGAAGCTCATTTCTAAAAGAACTGGTCAAGTTGAGGACTAATAATTTTAATTGTGGTTATTGTTAAGAGTTAGTGATAAGGCTTTGCTTAGGCTGTAAAAAAATGTCCTCAGAAGAATAGCTGCACAAACATTGTGTGTGTGTGTTTTATGGGGACGTACCAACAGAAATTGAGAAACAAAACAAATTCCCATAAATGTTATTTTTTACCCTCTCAGTTGCTCTGAATTAATGTTAAACATGTTTAATTATATATATATTTATTTAACAATTCATGACGACAAAGACATGACGTCAAAATAAAATAATATACATTTTAACTTAATTTTTCAAGTATTTGGGAAACCAAAAAAAAGTGGAGCATTGATTTTTTTTCAGAGAATATTTGACGTGAGCTCACTGAGATAAACAGAAGGTCGTGCACATTTTAAACTCTGGGTCACCGCGGCAACAGAGACACGAGGAGGAGGAGGTGACGCAACTTTTCCTAAATTTTAGTTAAATGCTAATGTTGGACTTTTGAATTTTCTTTTCTTTCTTTTTTTAATACAGCGAGCGACGTGAAACTGTCTTTGTCCGTGCAGTCTTTATTAGGAACGTCGTCATAAAACGACATTCTTTTTGCAACTCGCAGAATTATAGAATTAGATCAAGTGTCAATATTTTCACTTTTTAAAAAGCAAAACAAATATCGCTTTAATCATTCAAAAATATTGTATTTTATTGTTTGCGCTCCCTGGCTTGTTCTTTGCGCTCCCTCACTTGTTCTTTGCGCCCCCTCACTTGTTCTTTGCTTCTTTGCACTCCCTGATTTGTTCTTTGCACTTGTTCTTTCAAGCTCCTCGCTTGTTCTTTGCACTCCTGATTTGTTCTGATTTGTTCTTTGCACTCCTGCGCTTCTTGTTCTTTGCCCTAACTTTGTTCTAAGCTCCTGGCTTTTCTTTGCGCCCCTCACTTGTTCTTCTTTCCTGATTTGTTCTTTGCGCTCCCTCACTTGTTCTTTGCGCCCTAAGCGTTCTTTAAGCTCCCTCGCTTGTTCTTTGCGTTCTTTCGCTCCCTCGCGCTTGTCTTTGCGCTCCCTCACTTGTTCTTTCGCGCTCCCTCACTTGTTCTTTGCGCCCCCTCACTTGTTCTTTGCACTCCTGATTTGTTCTTTTGCATTCTTTCCACTCTGTTCTTTCGCCCCTCACACTTGTCCTTTGCCCCCCCTCACTTGTTCTTTGCACTCCCACACTTGTCACCCCCTGGTGGCTATTGAATAAATTCATCTATCTGTCATATACGACCATAGCTTACGTGGCTGTGCGTAAGTGTACCAGGGCTTTGGGGTTGCACAGATTTTCCGAGTTGGAAGGACTGATGTCACCTCCAAGCAGCCCGTGGCCAAGTGGAAAGGGAACTTGGCTTGTAACTGGAGGGTTGCCGGTTCAAGTCCCCACCAGGTCAAAAAGGTTTGGGTATCCCTGAGCAAGGTACCCAACCCCATTGCTCCCCGGGTGCTACTCAGTGTGGCAGCCCACTGCTCCTACTTCTAGGATGGGTCAATATTGGGTGGGTCAAATGCAGAGAAATCATTTCCCTAAGGGGATTAATAAAGTATAAGATTTAGATTTGTATCTCTGGCAAAACAACCCTTTATGTGGTTATTTGCAACATTTCAAGAATAAAAACGGAACAGAGCGACGCGTACGACTGATTTATAGCGGCGCTCGGTTGAAACGTACAACAAGGAACTTGGAAAATGTACGATAACTACAATGCGGCATTGTAAACTCCCTGAAACGTCCAGAGACAAACATTTACTCGGCTACAAACTTTGAAAATCTGCCACTCACACATTCTGTCTTCAACAATGATTCATACACACACACACACACTCGCTGTGAATGCCTTACTTTCAGAGTTGCCCCGCTGCTGCAGTGGACGGCGTTAGTCTGAGTGAGTCGCGGTTTCTGGACGGTGGTGGTGGAACTTTGATCGGTGATCTGACGTTGGTCTTCCTCTCTTCAGGCGTTTGAACGTGTCATGTCTTTCTCTCCATGTGGCAGCTGCATTCACTCGCACATGTTCACTCTCTCTCTATCTGTGCGCACACACTATGTCTAAATAGAGCACACACACACACACACACTACTGACCTTAACTCACACAGAATGTCTATCTTTGTGGGGACACTAATGTTAAAATGATCTGTATTTATAAAGCGCTTTTCTAGTCATGATGACCACTCAAAAAGCTGCTTTACACTACCATTCACCCATTCACTCACACTTTCATACGATTTCAACATGACAGTGGATACACCAGGGCAAATATCGCTGTGTGTTTTTTAATGAATTTATTGTTATGCTGCCGGTATGAGTTGCAAATAAATCACTCTTCTGTGTCCACCGTACTATGAAGATCTCCCTAAGACTGCTGCAAGTAAAGAAATCTCTCTTGACATGAAGTTCTTCTTCAATTCACTTCAACCTTTATTTCAACAGGCAAGGCGGTCAACAACAACATTTACGTCGCTCCCAAAAAAAACCCTCACTTCTACTCACCTCACACCTAGAAACATGTGGGGGTCTCAGCTGATAACAGTAATAATAATTAATAAATAATAATAATAATATAGTTGTGAATAGCAAAAGTGTGATCAAACTTGGTACACTGGGGATTTGTCACGGTATGCGGGACAAATTAAATTAAAAATAAATATTAACCGCATCTATGTTTTGGTACAAAAGAAAAGAAAAAAGAGAAAAATAAGAACATTAGAGGCTGCTAAAGAAGAACAGTATTAACAAAAATATAGAAAAGAACTGTAAGAAATGACAACAAATGTTATCGAGGAAACCGAACGAGTGCAATAAACTGCCATGTTGAAAGAATAAGGTCTAAATTTTATGAAATGATGTCATTAAATTGCCAAAGCTAAACTGGAATTTAAATTAAGAGAATTGTGAAAATTCTATACAATAAAGTAAGTTTTATGGAAAAAAGGGGGGGAGGGTGATGAACAAACAATAAGTTGATACAATACAACAATACAAAGTCAAGGTCCTAACATTAAATACGTTTGTTGTCCATCACACGCAGCGTAAATTCAACATCTTCATCAGAGCCGTCAGTTTTGAAAATGAAGAAAAAGTAGCACAGAAATTGATCCAAAGAAACAAAGTCAATTGTAAAAATGTAAATGATCCAACTCTACTTATAAAGTTATGCCGAGCGGCAGTTCATCCAAAATGAGTTTTTTATTCAATCGACAAACCAAAACAAAAAAAAACAGGAAGTAGGTGGGTCAAAAGGAAAAAAGGGGCTGAGGCTAAAGCTGATTTACACCCACTGTTAATATTAATTTTTGTCAACATATAGTTCCATTCTCTTTATTTGTTTTGAATCATTATTATAGTTTAAAGTAAACTGCGTGTTTCTAGAACATTAGTAGTTTTTAGATTGTGATGTGTAGCATCAGTCGCAGTAAGCGTCAACTTAGCAGCAGCTCATTGGTTTTGACTGCATATCATTTCCTTTTTACGATTTTTCACTGTTAAAGGCCTAATTTATTTGTATAATTATTTCAATTATTTGACTTAGAAAAAGCTGTATATGTGTGTATATATATATATATATTTATTTCAGGCGTGGGCCTTGCTTTGAGGGGAGGAGGGCGCCATCTTGTGCCAGCAAGAGCTTGCATGTTGCCTTTTTTTTTTTTTACTACGGGAAAGAGGAACGACATCCTTTCTGGTATACAAAGGCCACCGTAGTTTCCAGTTTCCTGACGCACTTAAAAAAAGGGGTGGTGGTGGGGGTGTGACTATCTGCAGTCTCCCCACTAGATGGCACTAATTCTGTCACACTACTGGACCTTTTAAGCATCTTTGAGAACGACACGATGATTAAGCACCAGCCCGTGCTTTCTATTATCCAATCCACTTACTGTTCACATTAAAAAGGTGCTTTATGTAGCATTTTATTATCGGAAACTCATCAACACGCTGTCTGGTTCATGGATGTGTCCGATCAACGTACGTCCTCCTTACGTTAAATTAAGGTTAAAAATGACAGGATTAGAGCTGCAATGATTATTCGATTGTTAATCAATGACTAAATCAATCATCGATGAATAAGTTTTAGAGTTACAATTCATACAAGCTTTGTGATTTTTCACCTTCTTAAATATTAATATTTTCTGGTTTCTTTGCTCCATTTGACAAAAAAAAGACATTTGAGAAACATCATGATTTCCAGGTTTGGTAAACACTGATGTATGAATGTGAAAGTTTTCTAATCTCTGAATGTGTGAACGTTTTCTAATCTCTGAATGTGATTTCAGGTTTGGTACATTTTCCTACATTTTATGGACAAAAGAAAACATAGAGAAAATAATCAAAAATGATCATGAGTTTTAGCCCTAGACAGGATTTGACCATCAGACCATGATCGTCAGACTGCTGATTTTACGGCTGTAGAATTGTCAAGAAAAATGTTAAAGAGTGAGTTCTTCCGTTTCCTTTTCTTTTCCATATCTGGCAGTTATTCAACCGTTTACTAACGTGCGACGCGCTGGTGAATCTTGTCTGTAATTGGGTGGTTGTTGAGCAGAAGTCTCAAGGTTCTACCGCACTGGGCACAAGTGTTCTCTGCTTCCCTGTAATTTTTATTTTTTAATTTTTTCGCTACCACAAACAGTCCAGAAGTTACAGTAATGAGTAAAGTACACATGCCAACAGAAAGGTTACGGCGGAAACAACAAGCTGATTAACGCTAGCATGCTAACTTTCTAATGTCCATCATGTAAGCACAGAATCTTGAAAATGTAATAAAAATTAGTAGGTTAGCATGCTATGCTAATATGAAAAAGAGGTGGTAGACGCAAGCGCCAGCAAACGTTAGCATGCCCGCGGCAAAAAACATGGGGAGTCGACATGTGGAATAAACTTTTCGATAATTAGCTAGACAAAGCACCTTTTCGTGACACTTTCCCGATTGTCTACTTTTCTAGAAAACTCTCTTCTTACCTTCTCAAATCTTGAGTGTTTATCAAACTTCCACCTTGCCTCTCGCTTCCCGAAAACGTCTTCCACCAAACTTTCAACCTGCCCTCTCACAGTCCCCCTGTACCCCTCTGTCTTCCATCACTCCCAGAAGATGTTAGTGATGTCAGAGTCCAGGCTGAAGATCCAGGAGACCAGCGGCGCGGAGATCATCACAAATGACCAGGACACGCCCTTCAGGCACTGGCGTAGCTTCCTCATCACGCCGCTAACAAGTCCCCCACTAGCCCTTGCTCTCTGCTCCTCCTCCTCATCCTCCTCCTCCTCCAATATCTGTTTGAGTCAGAGAGTTGCAGGAAGTGTTACTGGAAAATAAGCGTGCAACATAAAGTACAGCAGCGCTGTCGAGCACCGACCTGGTTTCCGGGCTCGATGTAGTTGCGGGCCAGGAACTTCAAGGCCTCGTCCATGAAGATGACAGGAAGTGACATCTTCAAAACCACCACCCACTGAGGCCACGACAGAGGGCGGATCTGGAATATCATCTGAGGACATGGACAGACGGATGAACGGTGAACGGACGCTCGTAATCCACCAACTCTCCCCGCACCAAAGTCCATAGAGAAAACCACTGTTTTTAGCTGAGACACAGGAGCTGCCTCGTTTGGTAAGTTTGTGTCATGTATGTATATATGTGTGTGTGGATATATATACATATATATATATATGTATATATGCATATATACATATATATGTGTATATACTGTACATATGTATACACATAGTTTTGCTATATTAACAATATTGAGGATATAAATGACCGATAATCTAGCTCACACTGGGCAAATGTTCCCCTTTTTTTGTGATTTTTGTACAATCCTGGACAAAAGTTGAAGTTAATCATTTCATTTGTTTAATAATAAGATGAAGTCTTTGTGCATACAGTACTGCGTTTCTTTGTCTTTAAATCCTTACGTTTAAAGACAATAAAAAAAAGAGTAAACTGTTCCTGCTGTGTTTCTCCCCATTCATGCTACAAATGGTCCTTTTAATTAAAATCCTTACCGGCAGTGGGTCAACATAAAGAATGAGGAAGTGTAAGGCCATGGACAGAC
The DNA here is from genome assembly GCF_019176455.1 of Solea senegalensis. Taxonomy (NCBI): domain Eukaryota; kingdom Metazoa; phylum Chordata; class Actinopteri; order Pleuronectiformes; family Soleidae; genus Solea; species Solea senegalensis. The sequence continues at coordinate 1,506,433 of NC_058026.1, read as the reverse complement.
AGATGGCGCCAACCAGCCATGGGTTTGACCAGGGAGGCATTTTCAGCAGGGACTGATTTTCTGAAAGACTGGAGCACAAAGAGAAAATGTATTCATTCACTTTCTCTACGCTGTCTCCAAATGAACAACCGACTGTCTGTGACATTTATCCTACATGCCGTGTGTCAACGTTTTATACCAGCAGAGGAACTGTGATAAAGAACTTTGAGCTGAGGTTGAATAGAAGAGGACTTTTTGGACAAACCCGTCTTTGAACAGCCTGATGAAAATGATTTTAGAAGAAGAAGAAAATGAAGTAAAAGTGCTGGGAAACAAACGTGAGGCCAAACGGAAAAAGTTTCTTCATCTACGACACAGTCTGAAGTCTTTTAAAAATGATTGGCAGGCTGGACGCTGAGAGGACACGGTCACGCTGCCCTCCACAGCTCAGAGTTCTCCACCCCCACTCAGCCTCTCGGCAGCTAAAGAGATCTGCACCAAGCAATTGCTGTTCCAGGTTTGGATACAAGAAGACCGCAGTGATAAGCAGTGGGCTCTGTGTTGTTCTGACCTGTTCAAGGCGTTGCACATCTCTATGGTGACCAAGACAGACAGAGCCATCGTCATGGGAAACGGCGACTCAAAGACCGAACACTGCACTCCTGCAAACTCCATGTGGCCTTCACTGCACTGTAGGTAGTGGGACTGTGGAGGGAAACAAGGGAGTGAACAATCATGGCTTGTTTTCTCGCAACATTCACCAGAAGAAGCACTCGAGAGCCCTAAGAAGATCAGGGACCGGTTCAGTTTTCCCAGAGGCAGAATCAAACAAAGTTCTTCTGCTCCTCACCTGTGGAACAAGCTTCCTGAACACCTGACGTCCGCTCATTTAAATCAGGCCTGAAAACTTTACTGTTTACTGCAGCTTTTTGTTAGATTCTTAAATAATCATCTTAGTTATCAATTCATTCTTGTCTTTTAAATGCACTTTTATTGGCAAATCATTAATTTACTTAATGTTATCACTTTGAGTTGGCCTGTGTATGAATACAAATAAACCTGCCTTATTATATTAAATCACAGACCGAAACAACAATCCACCATTATACAAAGACGTTCTGTTAACTGCTACAAACCTTCAGGATGGCCAAATTAACAGGATGGAAAACTAGAAAAACTAGTAATCAATAGGTATTCAGCATCATGTCAACAGATAATCACTTTAATTAGATGCTCCTGACGCACATTTACGACCAGTGTGCAGTAATTGAGACCTATATTTTGCCAATTTGCTGTTTGAAACAAAAATCACTGAACATCAATGGTCCGTCTCTCCAATCTATACTAAATATACAGCTTTATATGTAAACGTGATGCAGTCAGCATGTACTGAGGAGCGGTGCAGTGATGTGTTTACCAGCTGATAGAAGGAAAGTTTAGGACCATCATGAGCCGCCATGAACCACCAGGCAGCAGCTCCAACTGTGGCTGCTCCCACGTAACCTGCGGAGGAGGACGGTGAGTCACTGAACATGTTCTAAAACTACAACAACGTTGTTTGGAGAACACACAGTAAACTTTGTGTTCGAATCAGATCCACGGCAGTAACTTGCTGGTGACTCACATCCGATGATGAGGTAGCGACAGAACAACCAGCTGGAGATGAGCGGCTCTTTGGGGGAGCGAGGAGGACGAGACATGATGTCCAGGTCGGGAGGGTTGAAGCCCAGGGCTGTTGCTGGGAAACCGTCAGTAACCAGGTTGACCCATAACAGCTGGACTGGTATCAGCGCTTCAGGCATGCCGAGGGCGGCGGTCAGGAAAATACTGAGAGGAGAAAAGAAGATCAGTGACTCGTTGAAAACCGCTTAGGTCCGGGCTGTTTTTCCCTCTGGACTCACCAGACCACCTCTCCTATGTTGGAGGATATCAAGTATCTGATGAACTGCTTCATGTTGTTGTAAATGGCTCGGCCTTCCTCCACAGCCGCCACGATGGTGGAGAAGTTGTCGTCGGCGAGGATCATCTCGGAGGCCGACTTCGCCACCGCCGTGCCGCTACCCATGGCGATGCCGATCTCGGCCTTTTTCAGTGCCGGTGCGTCGTTCACGCCGTCACCTGTCTGGACATCAGAGGACGGGTACGACAATTAACGTACAAGACTCGCTACTAGTTTATAAAATAAAGATAGACCATGCACAAGAGAGGTGAAGGCAGCGTGGAGTGGGAAAAAGGTCAGAAATGGAAGCTATCGCAGCAAAAGTGTGGGTGAAATTTAGCTCTAAAAAGACGATATTCTCCTCTGGCGTAGTAGAGATCTGAATTAGGAACCACATGGGATACATTAATGGATTAAATACAGGATATTTATACGATAGGAGATACTTCAGCAAAGGGGTGCAACGGTTCAACAAGCCCACGGTTCAGTTTGTGTCGTGGTTTTAGGTCACGTTTTTATTTTTTGCGTTTTTTTGCACACTAAGGAGAAGAAAAACATTTTAAATGTTCACAGTCTGGTTGTATTTTGTTTTGAACAACAATAACATTATTCTATTCGGTGTATTATAGCCCCATTGTTCATGGTTTCAAAGCAAACAAAATACTTGCAGCAGGATGTAAACATTTGTCACAATGCACTGCACATGTAACTGCATCATCTTTGTGTCTGTCTGATTTTGTGGGAAAGTGAACCCGTTTCTTTCAGACGGAGTCGATGCACTCACCATGGCAGTGATGTCACTCAGGCTCTGCAGATATTCCACTATACGGCTCTTGTGCGCCGGCTCCACACGCGCAAAGCAGCGTACCGTGCGGCAGGCCTGCCGCTGCAGGTGAGGGGGCAGCTCGTCAAACTCCCGGCCCGTCAGGCCTCCGTTGACCCCGGCGCCCTCCTGCTCCTCCTCCTGCTCTGTGATGATCCCCACCCTCCGACAGATGGACAGGGCCGTCCCTTTGTTGTCACCTGCCGAGAGAAATTCAGCGCGAGGTCAGGCCAGTGGTGAAGTCTAGACCAGTTGATTCTCCAGCTTTTAAAAAGTAACGCCATCATCACCAACGTTAAAATACAGCGGTGGAAACAGACCTCTGATCTAGAGTGTGTTTTGGACTGTGGGAGGAAACCAGAGAAAAATGGGGAGAGTATGTAATATGCCAACTCCAGACAAAAAGGCCCCTTCATGCTAGCCACTACGACACCGTGTGGCCACAAAAGGTGACGACATTAGTCAGTTTCATTAGAAAACTAATTAAATATAGTAAAATCCATCATGTGCAGTTGTTGGGTCACAAAATTTACACTCTGGCAGATGTTTGTGTTTGGTTTTCCGAGCACAGGGCATTGTCGAACATTCATAAACATGTAGTGACAGATATGTATGTACTGCAGGCCTATTTTTGAATGTTCCTACGGCTGCAAACTCTAAATGAAGCTGATTTTCTGATAAAACTCACCGAGTCTCAGCGGCTCTCTCATGTCTGTGCGTTATGCACGTGTCACGACGTTGACTTGTCAGTGGCAGAGCATTTGGACAGAGAAATATTTAAATGCACCAAACCCGTGTGTTTATTGTGCGATGGCTGCATTTCTAAAGCACTACAAGTCAAATCTTGGCATCAAGCACAATCTCAACACAGTCAAGTGACGTGAAAATAGCCGATGGCCTTGTGCTCGTGATGTCTGTTGGCGTGGGATTGAGCTTTTGCATCTCTTGAATGTCTAACTCTGTCCCACCTGTAAAGTGGACTGGCTGCTGTCTGATGTTTTATTGAAATTTTACCTACACCTTTATTTTTAGACAAATCGTGCGGCCCACAAAACACCAGCTCTTTTCCTTGTGGCTCACAAGCTTCTGCATTTCTTCTAAATAAATAAATAAATAAATTCATTTGTTGTTAAAGTGTTGCACCGGTCAGTGTCAACTGCACCTGTGATCATGATGACTCGTATGCCAGCCTGCCGACACATTCGGACTGCGCCAAGCACCTCTTTCCTGGGGGGGTCCAACATGCCCACACAGCCCACAAAGGTCAAGTCCGACTGGGAAGAGCAAAGAGATGGAGGCGCAGTTAAGCTTCAGTACTTTCTCCAGCAGGGGTGAAGTTCCACTGAAACATTCATCCACACTGATCTGATACATCAGCCATCATCATCTTCATCACAATCATCATCACCACCAACGTCCTCATCATCCTCACCTCATATTCAGCGAAGGCGGCCGTGTTCTCCAGGTTGAGAGAATGGATGTCCGGCGGCGTGTCCCTGGTTGCCATGGCGAGGCAACGCAGCGTGTCCCGTCCCGACCCCCACTCCCTCACAGTGGTCAGGAGCTGCTCTCGAACCGCGGGTCTCAAAGGCACGCGGGCAGAGCCGCTGACCCGGATGTGAGTGCAGCGCTCCAGCACGCTCTCTGGAGCTCCCTGCACAGAGACGAGAGGACGGGAGGGCGGTTAGACGGCATGGCGACGTGAACCGACAGCCGCGGCATAAGCGCGCGGGGGGGTGGGGGGGGTGTCACATGACAAGGGGCGGGGTGTGTGTAACTGACCTTAACAAACATCTTGTTTCCAGAAGTGGACCTGGTGAGTTTATTGGACGAGCAGAAGACGGACATGGACTTCCTGTCTCTGGAGAACTCCAGCGTGATCTCCTTCCTCATCAGCTGCTTAATCACCTGAAAACGACCCATTAAAGCACAGCTACGGTGTGTGTTTTCTTTTATTTTGTAGGATTCAATGTGTGACACAAACACACACTTACAGAGCAGCAGGCCGTAGCTCTCTCCGTAGGGCTCAGTCGTCTCAGGTCTGTGTCAAACACGTTCATTTTCTCCACCAGACAGCAGAGGGCAGTCTCTGTTGCCTCCCCAACCTTCTCATACACTCCCTTTGCCTGTAATACACACACACACACACACACACTGGGTCAGTTCACTGTGATCAGCTGTAATGGTCTGCCTCCTCAGTTTGATCACTCCTTACTTCGTTGAAGTCCAGTGACGAGTCGTTGCACAGCGCACAGATGGAGGCCAACTCCACCAGGCCTTCATACCGACTGCACTTCACCCCGGAGCCGTCCTTGTAGCTGGAGACACGACAGAGATGGAGACACATGTAGAGGACACATAATTAATGAACACAGACGACTGGAGAAGAGGGACGCATGCATGTTGATTTAAAAAAGCCAGATGTTAATTTGAGGGTTATACATTTTTAGTCATTGTAAAGTATCCATACTGTCACAGGTTAAAGCTGATTTCTTCTCCATTGCTTCACACTTTAACTAATTGTTTGACGCCTAAGATGGCGGCGCCCAATATCACACTAAGTTCTAATCGTGTGGGACATTGTGTACTGATGCAATCATTTGTAAGGACCTTTCCAGGACCACTTCCTTCAAATTCAAGGACCGAATGTGCCGACACAGCTTAAGATGGGAGGACATCGCTGTACATCAAGCAACGCAGGTCATGAAACAGTAGGTGGCGTCGTAACAAACGAGGGAGACATTTACCTAAATGTCAACTTCACTTATTTCAAAAGGGACCACTCAGTCAGGATGTGGACTCTTGTCCAAGAGCTGCCCAACATCTGGTTCCACTGGGGTTTGAACCCAGGACCTTCTGCGTGTAAAGCAGACGTGATAACCACTACACCACGGAACCTGTTCCTTCAGGATTCTACTCATAGAAAAGCAAAAAATCCCACTTCTTTATTTGTTACGTGTTATATAAGACGGAGTAAAAAATAATAAACACAGATGTTTCGCCGACTGAGCGGAGAACGAGAAGCGAGTGGTGGATTTGCGAGAGTGTCGTTAATGTAGTTAAGAGAAACACTGTTTAGCGTTGTATTTGTCCTCCGGTTCTGAAACACAGGAATCCTGGGGATAAGTCATTGAACCTAAAGGGTAGAATATTTATTCTGTCTTGTTCTCTGGTTCCACTGGGGTTTGAACCCAGGACCTTCTGCGTGTAAAGCAGACGTGATAACCACTACACTATGGAACCTGTCCACATGACGCACAAGATTATGTTTGCCGTTCTGACGTCAGGATACTGAGACATGTCACCGTTTGTTTTAAAGGTACAGTAGTCAAGGAAACACTTTGTTTTAACCTTGCTTTTATTTTCTAATCTCTGAATGTGAATGTTTTCTAATCTCAGAATGTGAACATTTTCTAATCTCAGAATGAGAATGTTTTCTAATCTCAGAATGTGAACATTTTCTAATCTCAGAATGAGAATGTTTTCTAATCTCAGAATGTGAACATTTTCTAATCTTGTGTTGATTAAAATTCATGACGCAATGAAATTCTGAGTGCAACGTGCGAGGAAACACTGCGCTCCTTTTGTAATCCACAAGATTATGTTTACCGCTCTGACTTCTCACCTGAACCTCTGATGCAAATGGAACGCAGCGAAAGCGTCTGAAAGTCACTTATTTCAAAGTGTTTTAAGATGGAGTCAAAATAGAAACAAACAACTAAATCAGGCTTAAAGGTTAAAGGGTTAATGATTAAAGGTTAAGGACACTCACACTTCCCCTTCAGGGGCGTAAGTAGATCCAGTCACTGTGAATTCGCTCAGGCTGCAGCGATCTCCTGACACACTGTCCACCACAAACATCTACACACACACACACAAACACATTAGAAGAAGACTTGAGGTTAGTTACACATGCTGACATTTAAGGACAACGTCAATGAGATTAAGCATTTAAAGTTTAAAAATGTGCTGTATGTAGCGGAGGTTCACACCCTACTGTTATTGCACTGAATGTAAACTACAGTGAATTGACTGAAGCAACAAAAACACACAAGAGAGTTTTAAGGACAGTTTTAAGACAAAGCGGACGTCAGGTGAGCGATGTCGCCTCACCCTGCAGACGGACATCTGGTTGGTGGTCAGGGTTCCCGTTTTGTCGGAGCAGATGACAGACGTACAGCCCAGCGTCTCCACTGACGGCAGGCTGCGGACGATGGCGTTCTTCCTGGCCATTCTCCTGGTGCCCAGCGCCAGGCAGGTGGTGATGACCGCCGGGAGACCTGAGAGGAGAACACAGCAGGCACGTTGGCGATCAGAGCTTTCCCTGTTCACAGAGCTCCACAGGTTACCCTTAGCTAATGCTGGCCTATAAAGGGTCTGTACTTCATGGGTCATGGGTCTGCTCCCACCCACTTAAATGCTCTCCTAAAGGCTCATGTTACCCCCGGTGCCAACACACCACGCACAAGACAATCCAGACTCTGGTGGAACGACCTACCGAGCGCTAACAGAACAGGGCGTGTCCCTGTCTGTCTTCAACAAGCTCTTAACGACCCAGCTCTTCCAAGAGCATCTTCTCTCCTAACATTCGGACATTGCATCAGAGCCATAGTTAGCATAACTCCTCCTCTGCCACTTTAAGACCAACAAGCTTCTTCACAGTGGTTGGTATGTACGTGCCTCGCTCATGGACACATGTAAGGTTACTTATTTTTATTTACCCTCTGGGATGGCGGCCACGGCCAGAGCGACAGCAATCTTGAAGTAGTAAACCGCTCCTCTCAGCCAGCTGCCTCCGTGCACCGGGTCGTTGAAGTGACCCACGTTGATGGCCCACACTGCCACACAGATCACACTGATAACCTGCAGGGTTTGAAAGCAGGAGGACGACGTTCAGTTAGAAGTTAGAGGACATTTGCTCTATAGATCACTGGTTCTCAACTTTTATCTTGCGGATAATGCGGAACCCATATTTTTATGACTGCCACCTCTGTTTACTAACAAATAAGAATAAATGACATTTAAAATATAATAAATCATTGCCAAAAAACAAACAAACAGGGTATTGTATTGGATGACCCACAGTGAAATTAAACTTTTAATATCTGCTGGAAAAGAGGTATTTCAGCATTTTTCAGAATATATTATGTTCTGTGAATATTGCAAAGCAAAGCATCCCCTTCAATTTTAGGAACTCATTTAATCTCTGTGTTATTATTTACTTTTAATTTCCCTGTCACACACAGAAGAGTCGGCAAGCAGCCCGTGAGTCTTCTTTTCTGAGAAATCCAGCCTTTTCTGAAACTTTAAAAGTGTGCTGCTAATGTTTTATGTACTTATTATACAACTGGCTTTGTCCTTTATAGAACTCTTCACTGTGTGATTTTAATTGTTAATTATTTGTATTCTTCAAAACAATTTGCAAATAACAGTTATTACAATAACACCAACAGAGCTTTGTAACCCCACCCATGGAGCGTTGGTCAGGCACCACCACACCACACATAAAAAACCCCCACATGAGTTCTTGCCTTTGACAGCTGCTCTCCAAACTGGTCGAGCTTCTGCTGCAGTGGCGTCCTCTCGGGATCAGTGGAGGCCATCTCATCTCGGATTTTCCCGATCTCTGTCTGCACTCCTGTTGCCACGACGACCCCGATGGCTCGCCCTGCTGCGATGTTGGTTCCCTGGGAAAAGGAAAAAGGTCACTGATGGCGAGACCGATGTCAATGCTGTGCTGTGAGATTATTATGTTTTATGACGGCAACATTTGACACAGTTTTCAAACAGACAAAAGGTGAACTGATTTTAATGCTCACACACACGCGCGCGCGCGCACACACACACACACACACAAAGTAATCATGTCTTTCTTTTTCTGTAAACACTCAGATGTGACGTCAGTATACTGAGACATGTCACTGTTTGATTTAAAATATTTTCTAATCTCAGAATGAGAATATTTTCTACTCTCAGAATGTGAATATTTTATAATATCTGAATGTGAACATTTTCTAATCTCTGAATGTAATTTATTTGAATGTGAATATTTTCTAATCTCAGAATTTTATAATCTCTGAATGTGAATATTTCCTAATCTCAGAATGTGAACGTTTTCTTATATCAGAATGTGAATATTTTCTAATCTCTGAATTTATCTCTGCATTTTTCAACATTTTCCTACATTTTGTGGACAGAAGAAAACTCGATCAATCGAGAACATAATCGTCAGATTACTCGATTCTAAAAAGAATCCCTAGTTGTGACTGTTGACAGAAAGTGCAACTCGACAGACCACAGATGTTGAGACTCACAGAGAAGAGCATGTTCTTCTTGTCCTGGTTGACGGCTCGTGGGTCCGGGACCGGGTCCGTGTGTTTGAGCACTGACACGGACTCCCCCGTCAGGATGGACTGGTCCACTCTCAGAGTGGTGGAGCAGATGGACGTCAGCCTGATGTCAGCTGGGACCTTGTCACCCACTGTGGAAGTGAGAAAAACCTTAATGAACATATTTACATAGAGGTGGGAGAAATCGTCCGTTTATCTTATGAAACAGACATAACCGGAAAAATAAATTAAAGAAACATTTGAACAACAATCTGGGATGATAATTGATATAAGACAACTTGCATGATGTGTATTAGTATTTAGAGAAACGAGCACCAGAGTTTCAGAGAGGAAATGACGTGACCAGGATATGAGGACAAAAACTATTTTGCAATAAAGATAAACTGCCACTCACGAAACATCTACATTGTGTAAACTGTTTACCAGTGTTTATGAGACAGAGAGTCACAGAGAAACCACAGGCTGCACAGATGCTTTCTGTGAACACTGTTGGAATAATGAGGTGTGTGTGAAAGCACTGGTTCCCAAACAACAGGGAGATCGAGAAGTTTACTGAGAATATTTCTTTCTATACCAAATTCAAGCACTCTTATGTCTATTTAGGGTGATTTTCACACTTTCAAGGATTTCAAGGACCCATGGGAACCCCTGTCTATCATGTTTTTAATTTTGGCCCCCATGTAAACCCTCAGTGTTCACTAGGGCTGAAACGATTAATCGATTATCAATTGATTGCTAAATGAATCGTCAACTATTTTGCTAGTGGATTACTCGCCTTGAGTGTTTTCTAAAGAATTAAAACCAGTTTCTGGGATTTTTGGTTTGACGACAAAAACAAGACGTTTGAGAATGTCGTCATTTCCAGGTTTGAGGAACACCGATCAATATGGTTCGACATTTTATAGACCAAACGAAAGTAATCAACAGATTAAGCCAACCAAAGCCGTTGCAGGAAGCTGGATGCCGAACGCTGTAAAAGAAGGAGAAGAAGAGAACCAATGCCACGCCTTTTGTAGGTCACGTGATTCTGGAAGAAGTGTTTGAAAAAGGTCCGAGGTGGACACAGCAGAGAACAACATTAGCGAACAACATTATCGTCAAAAGTACGGGAACGCTTTACGTGAACACAGCTGATCTGGCCTTGGCACGGCATTACAACATCGCTGCACGAGCACCTGAAGACGAAGCATGTTGGAGCCTTGGGTGAAGGAGATTCACGTTAATTTATCACTTATCCGTCAACAAAACTTGAGAAAATAGAGGGGATTTCTGTCCATTAAGTTTATTATTAAAATGGACTGAAATCATATATTTGTCCCTCAAAGCGGACTCCAATTTGCCGAAAAAGGTGGATACATTTGACGATAATTAGCTGAATAACGTGACGCTGTGGAGTTTTTATGCAATTATTCAGATACCGTTTAATATGAATCCTTCATTTATTGATAAAAGAAACTTAAGCAATATCTGGTCCAATATATATTGATTGCATTTCCATTTTGTTTTCTTTTCTTTTTATCCGATTAATAATCGAAAACAATAGACAGATTAAGCGATTATCAAAATAATCGTTAGTTGCAGCCCTAGTTGAGTCACAGTTATGATTAATTTAATATCGCTGAACTCTATACTGCCTCTGTATATTTACGTTTTAACGCAATAATGGGGAAACAAAAGCAGCCTAAATGCTCTGTGTTCTGAGGGTTCACAGATTAAACTGCTCACGCTGCACATGTCGTTTCATAAAGCTACAACAGTGAGTCTGTAATGAAACACAGGCTTTGTCCTGTGGTTCCACCTCTGGTTACTGTCACCGAGTTCCCACACTCACACACAAATAACCCCGATTCTCTCTCTCTGAAGCACTAAAAATAGCTGTGGTGGGTATCTGGAGGATTTAAGAATTTTCTTTTCGGGTCAAGAGAAATTTTTATCTATCCTAAATGTCCCTTGATTTATTTTCATCCCATTATTTTTTCTCATTTTAATGCTCTTATCAACACAGAAAAGTGGATCGGCTTGCTTTGTGCAAATGTTTTTTTTATTTAGACAATATCTCCGTCAACCAGCATATTTGGAGTCCTAATCCGAGCTAACCCGAGCTAAAGGAGCAAGCGGTCTTCGGTGGTCTCCTTACTATAGTTACTATACTATATAGTATGTGTATGTGTATGTGTGTATATACATATATATATATATATATATATATATATATATATATATATATATATATATATACATACTATATAGTATGTATATGGATTTGCACCTGGATCGGCACATGACATGACTAGATACCGGACAGACCTCAAGCGCAGTCCAACTGAATGACAAAGATTTATACACAACGGGCCATTAAGCAACATGTCAGATTTACAGCAAATTAATATATACACAAAATCCTCCTGAGACCGGGGGCTTTACGATCTACTCCGATGACATATTTTCCACAAAGGCCTTTGTGAGTCTCTCACTGGGTTTCCATTACGAGGGTTAAGTAGTAGCTGCAGGTATTCAGACTGTGATGCTTGCCAGAAATTCATGTAGGAAAAAGCCACAGTCACGTCTAAAGAACTGCAGTGGAACAACATTGTGCTTGAATAATAATAAAAAAAGAAAAAGGTCTGCTCATGCTCAAAGGGGCCAAAACGTCAACAACTCACTGGGGTTGCTGTCATAGTTTTTTTTCCAGTGGTCCTTCATTTACTTCATAGCAGGGTTTTGTTTGGGGGCAGGCTCTTAGTGGCTTTTAGTTCTAATCCCCTGTGTTTGGTGATATTTTAAAATGAAGCCTCATTTTTGATCTGTTCCAGTTTGCTCTGTTTCTGTGGCCTCTGTAACCAGGGCAGGCCACAGCACACACTGACACTGACGCCGCACAACCAGGTCAAATCAAAGGATTCAAGAAATATATTTGAAAAATGAGCTGCCAAACTAAAGCTTCTAATGCTTGAGCAACACACTCAAGGATTTTTTAAATCTGACTTGATTTGGCAAATGGAGAACAAAGTAAATTGTTTAAAAAAAAATTGCAATCTCATTTCTAAATGACGACGATTCTTCTGCATTTTATTTCCCTCTCTGAGTTTCCTTGTCGCCGCCTTCTCTCTCAACACATGAAGTGCCTTTACGTCACGTGATTCAGTGGAAGCTTCTGTCTGCAGTTGAGAGTTTACGAGCAGCGGCGCTGCAGAGCACAGGAGGAAGTGCTCTGCAGCGTCCTCGCGTTTGTCGTCTCACCTGCGACTTCTACAATGTCTCCAGGGACGATGTCCCGCGCTCTCACTCTCTGGACACTCTTCTTGTCCTGTCTGTAGACTTTGCCCATCTCTGGCTCGTACTCCTTCAGAGCCTCGATGGCGTTCTCTGCGTTACGCTCCTGCGGGACGACATATAGAGTTTTGTTGTCATGTGAAAGATGTCAGATATTAAACAACTGACTCATCACCACTTCATCTGTTAAAATAGAACCGTTTAATAATACTCTTCGGCTTTCGAGCCAGTGTGTGACGTTGATTCTACCTGTTTGTATTGTGCGACTTGTTTATTTGTGTTTTTATATTCTCAACAGTATTTTATTGTTTTATTGTCGTTTGTTTTTTAGGTGGTATTTTTCTATATTTCATTTCTAATGTATAGCCCTTTGTTTCAGCTGTCGTTGTTTTAAAAGTGCTTTACTGATATATCACATTTTACCTGCCACACTCCTACAATAGCGTTGGCGATGAGGATGAGGAGGATGACGATCGGCTCAACAAAGGCTGTGATTGTTCCCTCTCCTTCTTCAAACCAAGCCAGAATCTACAAAAGACAAAAAACAAAGCGACAAAGCTGACAACCTTTTTTTTGCTTGTGCTTATCACGAGGATTAAAACTGACAATGACGATGATGTGTGAATGAATGACGCCTTACAAAGGAAATGCACGCAGCCAGCAGCAGGATTCGAACCAACAGGTCCTCAAACTGCTCCAGGACCAGCTCCCACAGGGATTTGCCTGCACAGGGATACAAAGACACCGTGAGACAGACGGGAAGACACAGAGTAAAAAACTGTAATGGGTGGACGGATGGACAGATGAGACACACTGTACACAGATAACTCACCTTCTTCTGCAGGTAGTTCTGGAATCATATGAAAACAGAAAGCAGAGATGAGGGAGAAAAGGACATAAATGTTATTCATTTCATAAATATGAAATACCATGTACATACATTACATATTTAAAGTGATATATTAGCCGTTTTCCCAGACACGAAGAGTGGAAAATTAGTTTGCCGTTCACAGTGGGATCGTGTGGGTGAGACGCGTTCACAACAGGCAACAGGTAAACAACAGGTAAACAACAGGTAAATTTGATTCAGTAGCAGGAAGTGATTAGTTTTATGCCAAGACAGTTGGACACAATTGCAATATTGTGCTAGAAAAGTGGAGACAACTGCAAATAGGGTTGAAGTTTGACTTTAAACACAAAAATGCTAGGTGTGGGACACGACGATACGATATTATTCCAATATTTAGGTCACTGTTCGATATTATCGTGAGTATTTTTTATTTTTTTTTAAATTGATACTTGTCATCTCAAAAGCAATATAATATCACTACACAAGATATCGCAATATCTCACTGTATCAATTCCCCCCGCCCCAAGTTTAACTTTAACTATGTAAAGTGATGAAAAAAAGGCAGGTAAAGATGGGCACTGCTACCAAATTCAAGGTACAGCAACTGCACAGTCTGGTTATTGATTAAATGTGTACTACGGTTGCAATCATTCATTAAATGAACTAATTTGATCAGCGTTTAATACATATGAGTTAACTGTGAACATTTTCTGTTTTCTTTGCTCCATATAATAAGTAAAAGAAATCAGCAAAACACATATCAACATTTTCCACATTTTCTATACCAAACAAGTACTCAGTTAATCGAGAAAATCATTGACAGGGTAATCACGTAGAAAAATAAATAGAAGTGTGCAACCCGAGGAGCAACTTTAGCAAACATTTGCATTGTCACAAACAACTTCTGGACTTTAGTGCATGTCTGGAAGTAGCTTGTGAAGGCAGTAGTTTGATGGTAATCATCCACACAATGTGACATTTAATAACCAAAATAAAAATGATTTATCTTTGTGAACAAACAATCAAACAACAGCAACAACAACAAAACCAAAAAGGGAAAAACTACCATTGGGTCCCCATCTCTCCCTGTTCTTCTTCAGCTGCTCGCAGCTCAAGCCTGTGGACTCGTTGACATAGAAGAAGCCCAGAACCTCCTCCACCGTCTTAGTGTGAGCATTATCCATCACTGTAGACAGGAAAGAGAAGAAAGACACCATCAACACAGATATCAAACCGTCACTGTACCGACTTACAGAATCCAAATTCATTTGCCGATTTAAAAATTAAATCTTTTTATGCAACTTTCTCCACTTTTAGGGCTGAAACTACCAATTACTTTCAGAATCAATCTTCTCCAATATTCTCAATTAATCAGTTCATTAATTAGATGTTAGGTCCATAAAATGTCTGAAAAAGTTTTAAAGTATTAGTCAAATCTCAAAATAATGACATTCTCATTATGTTTTTGCCCACAAACCAAAATTAATCTTTTCTTTTGTTCTATGGAGCAAAGAAACCAGAAAATATTCACATTTAAGACACTGAAAACATATTAATCGAGCATTCAAGTCACTGTTGCGGTCATTTTTGCTTTTACTTGCCCCTATTCATTCTTGACTCAATGTAGTGTCTTTAAACCTTTAACATTTGATTATAGTATGTAATCGATAATGTGGACCAAATTAGATTTTATTTGATCTACTTGCGGGTTTTGACCCAATCACTACATAAATACAATGTGCCGTCATTATTTTTAATTTCATCCCTATATAGCCCCACACACCACTGACAATTGACGAATGACAATTAAGACATAAACCCAGAGCATTACTTGGCAGGGGAATTACTCCAGGTACTGTAGAGCCAAGCAACCACACAGTCTGAGGCCTGCAGAGAGAAACAGGCCCAAGAGACATCATGACTTACAATCCACAGGGTGTGAGCTGACACTGTGAGAAAACAGCTGTGTTGCATCACACTGGACAGTGATTCTATGTTATTAGGCTGAGCTTCTCTACTTGGATGCAAAAAAAATATCTGACAGATTTACTTTTAATTTTAACCAGACCTAAACAGCCATAAGCCCAGGGAGATTTAAACCACTTTTACAACATGATTTAACGTGTCTATATGAGGCCTAAACAATGGAATATATGCACAGTCTCGTCCTGGTTTGCAACAAGCCAGCCCAACTATTTCCAGTCAGCCGTCAGCCGACGGCACAGAGATGTTCAACAGTCAGTGTCTGCAGAAGTGACCAGAAGTATTTAGCAACAAATTATAGAATTGCCGTGCACAAGAGCTGAAACAATTACTCGATTACTAAATGAATTGTCAACTATTTTGATAATCAATTTGAAACTTTTCTTCATGATTAAAACAAGATTTTTAAGTCCACATCTGTAAGGCTGGGAATCACAGGGTAACCTTACAATGCGGTACGTGATACATGGTCCACAATACCGATAATATTACCTGTGATAAGTGATATATTGCAAAACAATCATATAGCAATACATCACGACATCTGTCTGACTGTAGAAAACAAAACGTCACCACGAGGAGCCATGAAGTAGTGACGTACGTCGAGTGAAACCTTTAGTGTGCCTTCATTTACGAATTAAAATAACAACATTTGCCATATCAATGATTGTTTCGCACAAGGAAGGAAAACGATATCACCAAGCCAATATTTTGACCCACACCTAATTAGTATTATTTTGACGGTATCTCATGTAGTAATGTTCAATTCTTTTAAATAAAAATATAAGACAGTAAATATTAAACTGGGGATTGACAAAAACAACTTTGAATTTCTATTCTACACATGTGCAGTGTGGCAACTTTTGTTTTATTTTAGTAATTATTTATATAGAACATGCTCTTTTATGACTTGATTTATCGCTCATAAAAGCGTGACAAAAGCTAGAGATGGACTGTCCACGTTTAATACATCGACTCTGAGAATAAATAGAGAAATCCTGCAATTTTCTTCTTTTCATCAGTTCAGACAGATATCAGTGATGTATCGCTACCACATGACTGTCTTGCAATACATTGATTATCACAAAATCATGGCATCGTGATATTATTGGCATCATTTATGGCGTATTGTATCGTATTAGTCTGGTGTCCTGTGATTCCCAGCCCTAATAATAATAATAATAATGATAATAATACATTGAAATTATATGGATTTTTATGTCCTAGAGAATTTTTAAATGTGCCTTTTTCTGTATTGTTGTTATTAGCATCGTCACCATCATCGTAGAGGTGTAGCCTAGCGTAAATTGAGCGTGATAAAGATGACAACGCATTTACTCGGAACTGCTGAGATTTGCCGAGATGGCGAACGCTATATGAGCCATATGTACAAACGACATAATAAAATAATAATATTAATACTAATAAATATGAATACAAAAATAAACAATAATAACTATAATATATAATAATAAGAGCCTCTGTACTACAAGCTAGCAGCTAGTTTAGCTTAACGGGAATGTGTGGAGGTGACAGGCTAGCAGCGGGAGAGCTAGCCGTATGTTGTAACGTTAATCCTCCGACGATGAACAGGTTGCTCACCGGTCACTTTGTCCGTGTGTCGTCCGTCTGTGTCCACGTTTATCTCCACTTCAGTCGGGATTCGTCACGGCGACATGCGTTTTTAGTTGAGTAGGAGACTCAGCCACAGCGAAGATATATATATAAATATATATATAATTATTTTTTTAAATAATCTAAATAATGCAATTTCTACAGTAGTTCTCTACTGTGGCAGCGATGAGAGGACAAACAAAACCGTCAAGGCGTTTCCATTTGTGTTGACACTACGATGTAAGCCACGTACAGATGTTGTATGATACGCGTATACAATAAAAAAATAATAATAAGGCGTGTTAAAGGCAAAACATATCTCTATCCGCTTTTATATATCCAGACAACATTACTGTCTACGCTGGCTGCTGGAGGACACAGCATCATCTCGCGTCAAGTTAAGCAAAAGAAAACACAAAAACGGCACAACTTCCTGTTAATGACTTTCAAATTAAAAGGCTCACTCGTCCTTACATCCTTTGATGATGATGAGGGAAACTGTGTAGTTGCCAGTCTGTGTATATAGTACCTTAAAGTAATACTTGAGTAAAAGTAAATGACTTTGGTAGCAGTTGAAGTCACTTGCGAGTTGTCTTTCAATCCGAAGGTTGTGGGTTCAATTCCTGGCTTGAAGCGTGTGAATGGGTGAAAACTGTGGTGTAAAGCAGCTCATCAAAGCTAGAAAAGCTCTATATAAATACAGACCATAAAACTTTTACTCCTCTAACTCTCTTTGTTACTCGTTACTACCAAATAAAATCAGAAGAAGATTTGCTGTACATATTAATGTAATTTATGGTTAACAATAAAATATAAGAACTCACTACACATAGTCATCCATCAAGTGCCTTGTGGCAAATTATTATATGGCTGCCATCCGTTTTATCAAAGAACACAGAAAGTATAAACATTGGAAAAGTAAAAGTTGCGGGAAATATAAATAACTTGTGCCAGATACGCCCCCAAAACCTCAGAAATTCCGAGCTCCGACTACAAATGGAACACACCGTTAGCCACCGTTAGATAAAAACCTGTCGATAATAATGCTCTGCACATTATTCAGCTCACACGTTTAGTGTAGCACCATGTCCTCATGTGTATTTGAAAAAACAAAACAAGGCAGAAGAGCAATGAAAAGAAAAAACAGCAGTGTTTTCACCAGTAGCAGCCATCTTGAAATCCTATGTTGGGATCGGTGAGGTTGCTTGACTTTACGAGTTGGTAATTTAAGTTGGGGGGACATTTTCTTCCCTCAACTTACAAATTCCGATTTCCGTCTACAAGTGGAACACATTATATGTTGACAGGTGGAAGCAGTTGTATGCGAACAGGAAATAGCTGTGTCAGAAATGATGAATCAGTGAGAAATCTTAAAACCTGACATAAACAAGACAAACTGATGTAAAAAAAGAAAAAAAGCCATCAGTCATTATTCTAATCATAATGAATTTAAATGTATTTGCACAGTATTTCCTCTCACGCTGATACGTTTATGACTCTTATTTTAAAAGCTGAAATCTCACTTCCGGTGTTACCGCAGCTAACTCCTTGACGTCCTGCGCCGCACGAGCACGATTAGCGGCATCTGTCAGAAGAAAAAAACTCTTAACAGGAGCAAAAGAGCCGTCCAATGAGAGGCGCGGGCACTCAGCGTGACGCGTGACGTCGACGAATGAGCCCGAAGAATCCCTAAAAAAGTCCCGCCCACTTGAAGCTTTACTAAACGAAAACGGCCCGCCTCCAGCCAATGAGCGCGAGGTGCGCCTGCTGTCACTCACACGAACGTGTGACGCAATACACGCACAGCGGCCACTTTATTAGGTACACATGTTCAACTGGTATTATATTGTTTTACATATTTTACAGGTTTTTTTGCTGTTTTTTTTTTATTCTACTTTCTTAACTGTATTTTTATTTTGTACCGCTAACTATATTTCTTTCTTTTTTTAAGATTAACAAAAAATCCTTTGTAAAAAAAGAAAAAGAAAGTCAACTCACTGAGCTACCATTACCGTTTTCCCTCTCTCGATGTGAAGTTCTAAAGACAAGGAAGATGTCTCTTTCTGTACAGAATTGTAAAGCCCTTCCAGAATATCAACAGAACAGGCCACACGGAGGTGTAGTGGCTCGCACTGTTGCCTTACAGCAATAAGACCCGAGATTGTGACCCAGTTTTAAGACAGAACGAGACTGTGTTTGGTAGCTTTTAATTAAAAGTATGAATTAAACGTAGTGCGTAAGAGACAACATAGTGTCACTTTAACTTAAAAGAAACAAACAAATGTGTGGGGACACGTTTTCCTGCCTCCAGGATGTGAGAGTGATCCTCTTCTGTTGCCGTAGTGTCCACTTAAGGCCGCACAGGAAGCCTTCTGACCCTTCTTTGTTTGATCACATGATTCAAAATGTCCAACACAGACGCGAACTTGATGTGACTTCTGTCGAGCTGTAGCGACTTTTCTCTCTCCGTCTCCGGGATGATTGGACTGCCTCACAGTGGATACTCTCTCCACAGGCTGGAAGACACAGAACACAACCAGGGCAGAATATCAATGGACATTTGTAAATAAACTTCCATGGTTAAAATAGACTCATAATTAAAACCTAACATCATTAATGTGTAGTTTAACTTGTTTTTTTAACAGTAAATCGCTCCCTAATGAAAATAAAGGTACGAATGCAAGTTTTTATGTTCTTCGTGTCTGTGGCATTCATTCTTTCCAATACGATGCTACTGGCAGTAACATGGGGCACGGCTCGGAGTCGCATATATCAGGTTTTATATGTTGATGACATGTATTTGGTGTTAGTGTCAGAAAAATGCTGCGATGCCTGAACGTTCGCCGGAGTAGAACGAGGGAGAGTTCATAAGAGAGTTGAAGAACAGACGGTCGGTATATGTAACCTTCATGTTTATATAACATAATCCTCGATATCTCTGTAGATTTAAAGTGCGCAGTGAACTCTTAAAAGCTTGAAACCAGGCACTGGTATCGTTCACTTTTCCTGCCAACATGGCAGCGTGAGCAAACAGAGGCCGGACATTTGTAGGCACTAAATATAAAAGGATTTTTGTTTCTCACTCACTCACTGTTTTTCTTCTTATTATTGTTTTGGGCTGACTGGGTTCTGGAGAGACTGAAATTTTGTTCCGATCTCATGTCTTAGTGTGTGTTGGAATGACAATAAATCTTGAATCTTGAATCTTTTTCCCATCAGTGATCGGACCTGGTACCTGGTGCTTTTTTTAGTTCCTGCTCTGGTGAGGTTCAGCTGAGCCGGTACTAAAAATGTGACGTTGACAGACTGCCGGTCACTGATTGGTCAGAGAGTGTCGTCACTGAAGAACCATTCTACCAAGAAGAACGATGATTAATTCTAATGATTCAGTTACGCCCAAAACAGCTGCTTTACAAGTCACTAGTTTGTGTGCTTGTGTCGTGTATGAACAGTTGCACGCAACTGTGCTACGGTGACTCCGCCCCCGTTGAGGAGGAGCTATGAAGTCATGGAAAACAATGTGACTGATGCCAAACTGCGTAGAGCTAGAAGTGTATAATGGAAAAGCAGTGTTTACGGACCTCAGCGTGTACTCGGGGTCAGTGTGTGTCTGCAGCAGCAGCAGCTCTCTGATCTCCTCAGGTGGATCCAGACCATGAAGCTTTGCTCTCTCCCACCTCTGCAGCCTGCTGATCCCTGCAAAACAGCAACAGCTCATTTCATAAATGATTCAAACTGCTGTGACGAAACAAATGATATTAAAATGACAGTTCAGTGTGGCAGCCAAGCTTTCAGGCATCTGTTGACTGAAAACTAGTGGAATATAAGATTTATATGTAGTATATATATATTGTAAAAATTGTGTTACCTGTGCACGGCCCGAACCTCCAGTCCAGATCAAACTGTCTGAGCTTGTGCAGCTCGTCCTCTCTGACCGCTTCACTGTCAGACTCTGGTTCACCAAAGACATTCACAGACAATTCATTCAAAATATACATGTGTATAAATTTATGTTTATCCCTTTTCCTCAGACTGTAGAGAGCGACTGACTCTCACCTTGTTGAGGAGAAGGAGGAGGCGTCGCCCGTTGCTTCTGCCGTTTGCCACCTCTCCTTCCTTTCTTCACCACCTTGAACGAATCCGTTATCAGTCCACGCTTGGTCGTCATGGTGACCGGCTGAGAACATAAACACAAACACACACACACACACACACACAGCAAATAAAAAATGGACACACTGAGGTTATTGTACAGTTGGCCCTGAAGTGTGAATCACCAACACAAACAGGAAAACACAACAACATCAACTGAAACACAACGACATTAACTGAAACACAACGACATTAACTGAAACACAACAACAACATCACATGCAAAACACAACGCCATTAACAAAACAAAATCAACTGACAACACAAACATCAACTGAAACACAACATATCATGAAACAACAACGATATTAATCGAAACACAACTGAACACAACGAATCACACATGAAACATAACTGAAACATGAAACGAAACACAACATGAAACACAACAACATCAACTGAAACACAACACATCAACTGAAACACAACAAAACTGAAACACAACAACATCAACTAAAACACAACATCAACTGAAACACAGCGACGACAAACTGAAACGCGTGACATTAACTGAAACGCGGACATTAACTGAAACACAACATCATGAAACTTAACTGAAACGCGATGACATTAACTGAAACGCGATGACATTCACTGAAACGCGCTGAAACATATCAACTGAAACGCAACATTAACTGAAACGCGACATCAACTGAAACACAACGAGACCATAATAACAACTCTGCTTCTTCTGATTTTATTTAACAAACAGAGTGAGACGAAATGCTGTGGAGTAAAAGTTGCTAGAAATATAAATAAAGTTAAGTACAGTGAATTTTGTACCTAAGTACAGCAACAAAATATTGATATATTGTTATATATATATATAATATATATATATATATATTGTATATATATATATATTTGTTTTTTGTCAGAACAGCAGATATTTCTGCTCGGCTGTGATAGTTCACTGACGCTCGTCAAATCCTCGCTCACTCAGTGAATTTGCGCACACGTACACGTCGCCCCGTCTCTGATAATGGAGATACGAGTGTGCTGCTCCAGAATGCATCATTCACAGTCAAGTCTCTCTCTAATACGGTGTATAATTGTTATTAGAGACCACAACAAAGACAAGATATATAATTTTAACTCTGCTTAGAGCCCCATAAAGGCTTGGGCTGGCCCTGTTATATATATATATACATAAAAACACTATAAGTGTCCTGCAGTACAGAAACAAAAGGTATTATTCACAGAAAGTCGAGCAATGCTGTGTGTTTATTATTATTAAACAGCTGTATTTTAGCAGATGGAGAAGACAAAAGAGAGACAATCGTCACATAGCTCAGACTACTAACCCGTTATTACAACATTACACTCGTCTCATGTTGTCGTTATTACATCTCATGCACCGTCTTTAGCTCCTGTTAGCTCGTGGATTCTCACAGAGCAAACTGTTTAAATCAGTGTCAGTGTTGTAAATCATTGACTGTCTCAAACTCACCTCGTTATTCAAACCAAAAACAGCTTTTTTCCTCTTCCGCAAAACAAAAACAGTGACGCGGTGTGACGCAAAGTTTGCTTCACATTCGATGGTTAAAGGGGCGAGTTCAGGTCACGATTTATTATCATGTTTTTACCGGTAAAATGTGAAATGTATGTGGGTTTTTTTTTAAATTGTTGTTCAAACCAGATTAAAGTTTAACCTCACACGTCACATTATCAACACAGAACTGTGTTAAAAGCCCCGTAAGTGTTCTCTTAACCGCCGGTTAGAAAGATACGAATGAGAAGCTGACTTCAGAGTGGGTGACGCGTCTTTCTTCGTCTGCTACTCGACAAAGTACTTTTCTTGCTTTGCTGCCACCTGCCGTTCGCTTTAAGCGTCACAACCCAATGTTGAAATTGAATTGGTGTGCCTTGTACATATTTTGAGACAAGATGTTTTCCCGTCCATCGGATACAGGGTCTAGAACAGTAAAGTCTATAGCCAGAATGTCATTAGCCTTAGGCAGGGGTGTCAAACTGGCGGCCCGGGGCCCACATGTGTCCCTCCAATCGATTACATGCGGCCCGCCCTACACTGTGCTGAGGCACATCTGCCACTGAGGAGATGGAATATAGACAGAATATAAGATTATATGTATTTGCTAGCAATATTATTATTATCATTATTATTCTTATTATCATTATTATTATAGTAATAAGACATTTGACTGTAATCATTGCTTTTTCAATTACCTGATCCCACTGCTTCAAGAGCTTCAGGAGTATGGGCGATGCCTTCTTCCTCTCATCCTTATTTGGTTGTTGTCATGTGTCCCAGAAGAAGTGAAACTCTTGGATCATTCCGCCTGCAACACATCAAGGTTAGCTCCAGCCTCCCCAAGAGACACCATTACAGACTGAGATACATGTTTCCGTCCTGGACGCGTTCCACAAACTGGTCCTCTCAGGGCTACCTCTGAGTTTGGAACTGCATCTGGATCACTGTCAAGAACAGTATCCAGTAATGACATTGATGAATGAGAAAAGTGTCTCAGTGACTCCCCCTCCTACTGTCTACATTCATAGAACCATTGCTGCAGTACAACCAGAGGGTTTTAACCACCATACAGTCATTTTAAAATGTCAATGATCTTGTGAGGATCCTCTCTTTCTCTACGTGGTCTGTGATCTCACTTTGTGGTTCACCTCCCAGATGATAGAAAAATTACTTTTTCCCTGTTAGAGAATTGAGTCCTTTCCAGACAAGCTTGCAATTGATCTCTAGCCTCTGCTCTCTGCTGGGTCCTAGTGCCCTACTGCTACATTCATACAATTATTCCTTTACAAGTTTTAAGTTGGTTTATATCGTCTGCCGATATAAACCATTCGGAACATGAAATGAAAACTGCAAGCAGACACATTCCAGCATGTGTTGCTGGTAACTGAAGGGAAGAGAGGAAAAGTAACTTGCTCCTTGTCCACCTTTGATCCGGTTTGCCAAGGCTACTATTGCAGGGGATTTTGTCTTTCATCTGCCTTTGATCTGAGGAAGGCAGATCATGCATAGTTTCTGTGTCCTTTCAATGGGGAGAAAGGTTGGAACTGCAGCATGCAACAGTTGGTGATGTTGTTATTCTGCCTGCGTTTGGTCTTCACGAACTGAAACAATGTAACGTTGTTTGTTTGCTGCTTCATTCAACAGAAAACAGGCTCTGCCAAGCAAAACTATCACACCTGGCGGCGGCGACGAGAAGTGATTATCCTGTCCCGTAGACGCGAGCTCAGTGTGTGTCGCCGTTGCCTCCGTCCGTCTTGACATAAAACAAATTACTTCCTGTGTGCAGCGTAGGGATTCCGTCTGCTACACTGAGAAACGCAGAAAGAGAGTCGTTGGGCATTGTGTGAGCTCATTTGACTGTAGCAGACATTTATTTCTACTGAAAACAACAGAGTAATTCAATGCGAGTGTGAGGGTTAATCCACACTGAGGAAACTTCATACACCCACACATTATGTTGGTGAGTTGGGGGCTCCCTTTGTCTCTTTCTTCCGACAAAAAATCACTTTTATCAGATGATGAAATGGGAGACATGGTGTGCAGTGATTTGGACATGCCCCTGTTCAAATCTGAGTGTGTGGCTTCACTCTTTAGCTCGTACATTAATATGGCCCTCCCTTCGTGGGAGTTATGGGAGTTGGTGATGGACGGCAGACGCGTCAGGACCGAGTTCAGCAGTTTGCTGTCCTCCGTCATCAAGAATATTGTGGATGTGATCAGCACATCGGTTTTTCAGGTTGTGAAGCCGCAGGTTGTTTCCCACTCAGGTTTAAGGAACGAGAACCATAATTACAGATACGTGACGGAGGAGGATATCCTGGCCAGCTTTGACACAGCTTTCCACCTTGGCCTGGAAACAGCGCTGGGACTCAGAGTGAAACATTCTTATATCACAGACAAAATGCTGCAGTTGTTAGCAGCCGAGGTGACAAACATCCTCAACCAGTTGCTCGACTCAGAGGAGCGAGAGGACAGTGAGCCCAAACTGTGCTACATGCACACAAGAGAAATGGTTGAACTTCTAGCGTTCATGCTAATGTTAGCTGAAAAACATCCCGAGTCGTGTCGTAGCCAAGATGCACCAAAAGATCCCAAGTCATGTGACAGCCAGGAAGCACCAGAATATACCGAGTCATGTGGCAGCCAACCAGAACCAGAAGATACAGAGTCATGTGACAGCCAAGAGCATCCTGAGTCATGTGACAGCCAGCAAGAACCAGACCATACCGAGTCATGTGACAGCCAACCAGAACCAGAACACCCTGAGTCATGTGACAGCCAACCAGAACCAGAACACCCTGAGTCATGTGACAGCCAAGATGCACCAGAACACACCGAGTCATGTGACAGCCAACCAGAACGTCCCGAGTCATGTGACAGCCAACCAGAACATCCCGAGGCATGTGACAGCCAACCAGTACATCCCGAGTCATGTGACAGCCAACCAGTACATCCTGTGTCATGTGACAGCCAAGGGTCTGCCAGGACCGTGTCCCATTCACAGAACTCAGAGGATTCTGACTCCGACACGTTGCTACAGCGAGACTGGTCCTTTGTTGTGGTGTTTTGCTCAAACTTACTGATCCACATCTTAGACTCAAATGCATTGATATATGACGTGGACTTCTTTGGGATCATAGTGCGACTGGGAGAGAGGACTGTGGGGGAACTGGGGCCCACTCTCCCAAAAAACATCAAAAAGGTCCAAATTGCTGTTTACAAGACGCTGTGTTGCGAGTACGGATCTGCAAATGCTCTGCTGGCTGCCATGTTCAGTGATAGTAACTTTGAGGAGAAGGTGTACTGGGTTTTAAAAGAAGAAGTGCAAAAGCCAGAACCAGTCAGCTTTCTGGATAAAATGAGGAGTCTTTTCAAAAAACGGACCGGCAGAGTTTATCCAAAGAGCACCGTCAGCGACCACCAGGACTCCGTCAACCAGGAGACTGGATCAACGCCATCGTCTTCCAGGAAACAGAAGCCACCACCCAACGTCAGGAAGTTCTTGTCCATAGCCAGATTTTTTAAGAAGCCTTGAACTGATGGATGGAAAAAAATAA
Source organism: Solea senegalensis (assembly GCF_019176455.1). Lineage (NCBI taxonomy): Eukaryota > Metazoa > Chordata > Actinopteri > Pleuronectiformes > Soleidae > Solea > Solea senegalensis. Next base: position 1,480,421 of record NC_058026.1, on the reverse strand, counting down.
ACATTGTCGTGGGTAAATATATATGTTGATCAGCCTGAAAAATAAACTCAATAATGGACAGAATCTGTTATGTTGTTACTGCCTTTATTTGTTGTTACTTTAAAAAACAATATCATTCAACAGAGACAGCAAACTGCTATTTTATTGAACAAATTAAATCCAGCCTTGATAATGGAGGTGTTGTTGGTGCGGTTTTCCTTGATTTTAAAACAGCTTTTGACACTGTAAATCATAATGTCTAAGTTTTCCAAGTTTGACTTTGCATCTAAAGTCAAACAGGGATGGAATCTTATTTAGATTCAAGAAAGCAGTCCCACGGGTCCCACAGGGATCAATTTCATTTAGCTTATACATTAATGACCTGCCTCTGATTTGCCCAGAAGTGCATATACAAATGTATGCTGACGACACAGTTATCTACATGCATGCTAATGATAGAGATCAGGCTGCATTCAAACTCACTGCACTACTACACAAAGTCTCAGACTGGCTAATTAGCTGCTGTCTGACTCTCATTGTCAGTAAAACAGAGAAATGCACAGCAACAACCTGATATTTTTGTCAAAGGAGAGGGCATTAAAATGGTTGACAACTTCAAATACCCGGGCATTGTCATTGATTCTAATTTAACTTTTAAAAAACATATTAAAATGATATCCAGAAATGTTAGAGCTAGTTTAATTAATTTTAGACATATTAGGCATTAATTACTTATGCGTGCTGCTAAATTGTTTATGAATTCAATGATCCTCTCACAAGCTGGTCCCAGCTGGCAGGTGTGACTACGCTGAAACCCTTGTACACTTTACAAACAGGCTGTGAAAGCGATAAAAAAACCAAGACACTACCATCACTGTACCATTATAAAAAAGCATAACCTGTTGACCTTTTTTCTGTTTTTTGCTGACATGTGCTTGATGTATAAATTGATGCATGACCTTGCACCACCACTATATAATGTTGTTGTCTTGTTACTGATATTGTCTGTAATGTTTATTATGTCTTCTACTGTCTTTTAACTCCCTGCCCAGGGACCACAGTTGCAAATTACCTATTCAGCTAACTCTGGTATAGACCTGGTTCTGTACATGGTCCCTGTCAACTAAACTAATAAACTAAGCTAAACTAAACTTTAATTACATTTGATTCATTTTATTTTGAGCCCTATGATGTTAGTCCCAGTATTATTACCACATTTTGTATCATTATAAAACTGCCCACCATCTCATGATCTGCCTATCCCTGCCTATACTTGTTTCCCTGAAACAGAAACCTAATGCTCAGGGGAAACAAAATCATGACTCAGCAGTTACTTACTCCCTCTCAGTTAAATCAAATCACATATAACGTCATCTCAGTCGTGAGACTCGTTTTCATCAAACAGAAACTGACTTTGGTAAAATGAAATGCACAAATGAATAAATATATATATATACCTGATAGATATAGATGGATATTATGTCGACCTATCAGATACATGACACCTGAAGCCGAATTTGGCCTGTTGAATTTATGAACATTGAAAAATAAAGAGTTAAATTCAGTGTCAAAATATTCAGATACATAATTTCAATGCATAAATATTCAGTGCTGAAAATTCAATGGCTTTTTAATTTCTAAATCCAATGACACAGATTTACTTCCATATTCAATTATTCACTGTAAAGCGTTACCATGTATGGTTTATCATGTAATGAGGTTTTTGTAAGGAGCAAGGAACCTTAACCTGGTTCCATATAATGCTGCATATGTATATGGGTCACAAAATCCTGGTCATGTTTGGGGTCACTCACGTGCTGGCAATTGATGGCTTCTCAAGCAAGATTGTGGGGCAATCCACAATGCCTCACAATTTACAATGACGTGTACAGGTAATTCAGGGGGTAAACTCCCCTTACACAAAACACTTACAGTGAACTACCAGCAGGCAGTGCAGGCTTTATACATAAACCTTTATAACCATTTAATACATTTTAGGCGTTCTTGAATAATATTTAGATTGATGAAACTTTAAAAATCAAATAAAAAATACTTTTGATTATGAAGTTATCGTTCATTTTAAAATGTAGCTTGAAAGGGTTGGTTTTCTGGGAGGAATTTGTTTTGATCATGCTGTAACAAATGTACAAAATGAAACAGAAATTGTGCAGCCTGAATAGCAGTGGTAGGTGGGAAATCCTTCATACTGTTTTTTTCACTGTTGATGTGAAATGGGTCTTAATTTGCCTTTTTTTCCATCTGAGGAACGAAGTGAAGGACAGGAAGTCAGGTGACCCAAAAGTACAAGCAAATACATCAAAATAAAAGCCAAGAGGAGCGTCGAGAAACAAATAGGCTAATTACACGAAACAACGAATGGTCAAAACATACAGGGACCCACTGTCAAGAATAGCTACACAAACCTGTGTGTGTATGACGTAATGCGTCCATCAAAACATATTTGTCATTTCATTGAAGTTAAAGGGCGTCACTGCGGAGTTACGGCCGTTTCCTCTCTCTGAGCGTTAGGTTCCAGTTTCAGGAGAAACGAAAGTTACAGGCGTCTCGTGACTGAACGAACGACGGAAGTTCGCTTCGCGTCAGTCGCGCGAAAGCAGGCTGTGCTGCTGACGGGTCAAAACAAAGCCAAGAGGCGGCTTGCTGCGAACATAGGTGTTTTCTTCCACTTCCTCTCAGGTGTGTGCTCTGGTGTTAGCGCTCAGCTCCGCGGAATGGGCCGTCTTTCCGCTCAGTTCGCCTCACCGCGCATCGCCCCTGCACCGAACTCGCGTCTTTCGCGCGACGTGTCGCGACGTCCTTATAAAAGCGTCTCCGCTCCTCATCCGAAACACTGCTGCAGAAACTGCTGCTTACGCTATAACAGTGATCCCAATACTAATCCAGCTACAACCAGACGAGTTGACCACAGAGGCCAGGAAACAGCTGAGGATGAGGTGAATTCATGTTATTCATGTTATCATTATTATCATTATTATTATTATTATTATTGATAATATAATTATAATAAAAATGAAGAATCTCAGAGATACCTTTGTTTTAAGGTGTGGTTTAGAAACGTTTTAGAAATGTTTATGGGCAGAACTTGAATATACTCATTATTTTCCTATAGGGGAAAAATGCAGATTGGGGAGACAGACCAAACACTGTTTTGTTTATCATTTATTAAACTGTGTTATATTTCCATGATGGGAAAAAGAGAAAAACTGTCATATGTCAGCCATTGGGTGCTCCAATTTTTAAAGATTGGGTGACATTCTTCTTCATTTGCATAGATCACATCTCTGGCTGAAACTGAAAAAACTCTCAGATCAGTAACTGAACGCAGGGGTCGTAGAAATATGGACAGTATATTTAATTTCTGTCAATAAATAAGAGATAAATGTAAAATTGCCACTCTGAGAATATTCTGTCAACATAGTGACAATGTTTTAATGTCATTAATCTCCACCAGCGCCGCAAAGAGTGAGACTACGATGGAGGCCAAACTGAAAAAGCTGCAGTGCCACTTCACCTGGGACCTGGGTGACAACAAGACCAAACTTTTACGACTCAGGGAGAAGCTGCAGGACATCGGAACTGATGAAGGAAACTGTTGGCTGGGTCACATTTACAACCTGCAGGGCTACATCCACTTCCAGCTGGGAACCAATGAAGCCGACGAAGCCATTAGTTTCTTCAGCAAGGCTACAGAAGCTCTAAACCGAACAAGAGACGCAGACCGGGGTCCATGGCTGCTGGTGAACTATGGAAATCTGGCTTGGCTGCACCATCTCCAAGGTGAGGAAGCAGAGAGTCAGGCTTACCTGTCAAAGGTCACTGCCCTGTTGGAAGAATTCCCATCTCCATCACAGGACGAGCTGCACCCGGAGATCTGTGCTGAAAAAGCCTGGACTCTGCTGAACTTCAGCAGAGAACAAAAGGTACTGGCAGGCGAATACTTCCAGAAAGCCATCGAGATGCGGCCAGACATGGTGGAGTGGCAGACCAGCCATCTGTTAGGGTTGGCCAGTATTCATAAGCACAATGAGAACGAACTAGAGGCAGACTTCATGGAGAGAATGCAGAATGCCAAGGAACAGGATCCAGAGAACTTGTACCTTGCTGCAGTGTGCCTTAAGCAGCGTGCCAGCAGAGGAGAAGATGTTAAAGATGAAGCAAGTGAGTTGGCAACAAAGATTTTGGGAAATCCCGTCAGCAGCTACGGCGGACTCAAAGTGATACTACGGATTTACAGAGGCAATGAGTCTTTTGACAAGGCTACAGCCTTGGCAGAGGAGGCTCTCCAAAACCATCCAGACGAACGTTATCTGAAAAGATGCCTGGCACTCTGTTACAAGTGGAAGATCAATTCAAGGGGCAGTCGCCCAACACCGCAAATGATCGATAAAGCGATCAGTCTCCACAAGCAGGTGATTTCTCTTTACCCACATTCTTCCTTTGTCAAGAGAATGGACCTCGCAAATGTGTACGCAAAGTCCCCTCACGGCCTGGGTGAAGCTGAGGACATATACCGGGAGCTGCTCAAACGTGACCTGCAACCTGCAGACAAGCAGGTGCTTTACAACACGTATGCAAAATTTCTCAACTTCGAACGACAGGACCGCAACGGATCGGTGGATTATCACATGAGGGCGGCGAAGATACCGCACGAGTCGTTCTATCGACAGAACAGCATTAAAGCTCTGGAGAAGATCAGAGACAGAGGCAGGAATCGAAGGAGCCGTGAAATTGAGCAGTTTCTGGACAGACTGTGAACATCACAGTGATCCTCATGACATCACTTTTCTTCCATAGCAAACAGCTCAGTTGATGTTGATGTCATGTTGTTTAGTGTTTTACACCAGTTGGTAATGTAGCTTTACTGCTCTCCTGGATGTAGTCTCCCATTACTTCTACTGAACTGGGATGAAAACAAATATAATAGCTTTGAGTGTTTGACAAATATCAATCTTAAATCATCATTTATTCTCTATTGCAGTAAAGATTGGTGATAATTAATTAATGACATGCATGTAACAATTAATTGCATTATATTTAAAAATTAATGCTGCTTACACTCTGTTTTTGAGAAGTAAAAATATTGCTGTATTGCTTTGTGGTGTAATCTGAATAAAGATTTGAGTTTTTAGAGATTTATTTTGCATGAACCTGGACTTCATTAAAAACAAAAACTGAATTCAACATCAAAACTACATGTATATGTATATACTGTATATATAAATATATATGTATATATATATATATATATATATATATATACATACATATATATAAGTATATATATATATATATATACATACATATATGTATACATATATACATATATAATTATTATTATAATAATAATTATTATAGATATTTTGTGTTTAGAGATTTCTTTTGCATTAACCAGCTGACTGGACTTCTTTCTTCTTCAATAAAACCAAAAAAACTTAATTCAACAAAATTGACACCAATAATTCATTTGTCATGAACAGAATTACAAAATAATAACCACAAACACAACTCAAAACTATATACATATATTTGTGGTGTATCTTACTAAATAAAAATCGCAAAGAGATGTATGTCTTTTTATTGTTACTTTACTTTACTGCTCTGATGTTTTCTGGCCAAAAAGTTCTTTTTTTCATCCCTCAAATTGTTTTTTTTAAACCGGATTTTCAAAATAAATTGTAATCACCAGGGATTACAGACGGTGGCATTCGTAAAAAATAAATTAAAATTATTGCCACTGTAGGTCATAAATGTCATTTAAAAAAGGTTGTTTGTTTGATACCTTTTGGTAAATTATGTTAACACAACATGTTAGGTTTCTAACTGTTGAACTCTCGAACTATGGCTCTTCTTTTCACCCATTTACGTGCATTAATATAACATTTCCCGTCTAAAATAACCACATTTAAAATAAAACTAGCTCTCTCCAGCTATGACGTCATCGTGGCATCACTTTCCAAAATGGCGGCATTTGCGTAGCGACACCGCTGCTAGCAGAGAGGGGATCGTTGGAGAGAAACGGGTACAGGCTCCATTCTGATTTCTTGCCGTGTATTGCTGGATGTGAAGCCCCAGGACGATTTAGTAACTTAGTAACTAGCTAACTACCCTGTTTACTGATTAATTTGACCGTGTAAGTGTGGCGTATTTAGTCAGCCTCCTCGCACTAATCCGTGTTAGCCCCGTTAGCTCGTGACGCTAGAATGCAGCCGATTCGGCGTCTCCGCATACAATCACTGGCCACTTTATTAGGTACACCTGCAAACCGGGTTTTAATATAAAATGGCTAAATTTGACAATGCGGGAAAAATCAGTTGCTCTTAATGTTAATAGTTTGAAAGGACAGAGATATATTTGATTACATTTCGATGACCTATTTAGTTATAGCTATGTTATTACACTTTGACCAGGCAAAAAAAAAAAATAAAAAAAATATATATATATATATATATACACATATATATATATATATATATATATATATATATATATATATATACAGTTGTCACATTTGTCAGAAATGTAATGCTGCCACACCAGCAAAATAGAAACCAGTCAATATCATAACATGAAAAGTTATTAGTTTAAACAATAAACGTTTCATGTTATAGCTGGAGATGGCTCAGTGTCACTTTTTATTTGAATATCGACCACTATCAGTCCGATACTTGTTGACAACACATTCACCACCTACACCCATTTCAAGCAATTTCAAAGACAAGAATAATTCTCATCTCGTCCCTTGTGAAGTAGAAATAAAAAGTGACTCGGCTAAAATGCTGTTGCTGATCTTTATCTCTATAATATACAATGGTTTATTGTTAGAACAATATACAGGTCTTTTTCAGTATAGTATAGTACATACTGTATATTTGAGATGAATAGGTCCTTGGCAGAAGTGGATCCCTGACCTGTTGTGCCATATGTTGTAATCTGATCATTGAGATTTGACACCATCACCGGCTGTTCAGACTACTTTCATCCACAATGTTTAATAACAGCAGAATCTCTCCTCATCTCGACCTGAGCTTGAGGTGGAATCTTGTAAATGAACCACGTCCCTCAGTTTTCATTTCACTGGTTTGGCAGCACTACGCTGAGATATGGGACAGTCTGACCATTCGATGTCTGTATTTACACCGTCGCTGTTGTAGCGACAATCATTTCAGAGCTCACACCTGCTGAGGAGAAGATTTGGAGGAGTTCGACAGATGAAGAAATGAAATGAATTCTTCTGAAGAGGTGAGCACTGTACAGAATGACTTGCAAAGAAATGATGCCTATGGATGATTTTGTTTCCTCAGTAGCAGCAGAGGGCGCTAAAACACAGCCTTATGTCTAAACGGCCATATTACTGTCCTTAACCAATATTTAAACAAGTTAACAGCCAACTGTCAGTTAATCATGAGTCATAATAAGCAATAGAAACCCTTGCCTTTTTCTCAGTTTTTCATTTTAAATGTTGTACGTTAGTGGCACATTAGTCATTGACTACCAACAGAGACACAAAGGAAAAATACATAATAAAATAAAAATCTACACCTTCTTAAGTCTTTAATAGCTTTAGAATTATGTTGACTGCCACTCTGACTCCACTTGCCTTGGTGTTCTCCTCAGTTGAAACAGGAGGACAAAGAAGAAAGCAGACCCCATCAGTGTCAGAGCTGTGGGAAATGTTTCCGCCGGATTTGCAGTCTGAGAAGACACGAAATCACCCACGACGCAGAGAAACTCCATCACTGCGAGCTGTGCGGCAGCAGTTTCAGCCAACTGAGCGCGTACAATCTCCACCTGTATACTCACCCGGAAGAGACGGCGTACCGCTGTGACCAGTGCGGGGAGGATTTCAGCGAGCAGAGCTCCTACAGAAAACACCTGCGTGACCACAATGGACCGTACCAGTGTGTCCAGTGTGAAAAGACTTTCACGTACTTCAGTATATACAAGATACACATGCGCGTCCACACCAAAGAGAAGCCCTACTGCTGTGACCAGTGTCCAAAGAGTTTCAGTTTTTTAAGTTCATACAAGCGACACTTGCTAAGTCACAGTGGAGAGAAACCCTACCAGTGTGACTTCTGTGGAAAAGGTTTCACCCAGTCAGGACATTTTAACCTGCACCTGCGCAACCACACAGGCGAGAAACCCTACGAGTGCGAACAATGTCAGAAGAGTTTCAACGACGTCAGTAGTTACAAAATACACCTACGCGTCCACACCGGAGAGAAGCCATACTGCTGTGACCAGTGTGGGAGGAGCTTCTCCCAGCTCGGGAACTACAAGTCACATCTGCGCATCCACACAGGAGAGAAACCATTCCAGTGCGAGTTATGTGACAAGAGTTTCTCCATCTCAAAGACATACAAACTCCACGTGCGCACGCACACCGGAGAGAAACCGTACAAGTGTGAAGAATGTGGCAAATGCTTTGGTCGCCCCAGCAACCACATGCGCCACGTTCGTATCCACAGCGGGGAGCAGCCGTACAAATGTGACCAGTGTGGGAAATGCTTCAACAGTTCTTTCAGTTATGGCCGCCACAAGCGCGTCCACACCGGAGAGAAGCCTTACTGGTGTTCACAGTGCAAGAGGCTGTTCACACGTTCACACACTCTGAAGAAACACCGCTGCGTCAGACTCGATGAAGACCGTTCAACAGCGATCACCAGAGAGGAGCAGACGAGGACCTGCTCGACAATGGCACCAACCATTAACAACCAACAACAGTCAATCATTTGAAGTACATGTCTGTGTGGTATTGGAACAACATGGTGCCCATGAGTGTGTGACTCGGGCTGCATTTGTCTGTCCTAACCCTGCTGAGGGGCCATCCACACGGAAACTGCGTTTTAGGAGAGACCTGAAACTATTTTTTGTAAACACGTGGGATGCTGGCCTTGCGTTTCCGTGGAGACAGTGAATACGCTACTTAACCTCATATTCCCACGCCTCTCTTGTGCTGTCATTCATCGTCTTGTGCTTTGGAGATTGGATATCGGAAAGTATTTAGGTTTATATCGGAAAGTCGCCAGATGATTTTTTTAAGTAAAAAAGAAAAAAAGTATTTGGTGTAGCGTTACAGCGCCACCCACGGTCCTGGCAACTTTTATTAACGCGGCAAAGAAGAGCCTGTGATAATATTGACCAAACTCAACAGGTGTCAAGCTCCACCTTAACCCGACATGCCTCAATACTCTTGTCTGTCACGGTGGTTGTTAGCCTTTATTATTATGCCAGTTGACTCATTGACACCATTCGTTAATCCTGTACTGGGATTGTATTCTATATGTAAGTGGTTGTTCTATGGTTCAACTTGCAGATGGAAACACTTGAAATTAAAGTGTTGATGAAATAGAGTTGGAAAAGTGCAATAAGAGCTTTTGTCTTCTGACGTCTGTAAATATGAAACTACGAGCACGTGTTTCAAATTACTCCTCTTGTAACTTGTTTGTACTTTGTCAAGTGTATTCTATTATTGTATATTTTATACATGATTACTATCTATTTGACTGGAAAGGGAGGAGGTGGGTTGTGCGATCTGAAAATGCAATGTTGTTGTGGAAGATGGAAAATGACACCATCAGTGTTGGAGCATACGAACATGTTCTGTAAAATGAACGTTTCAATAAAGGAATTAAGAATGAAGAGAGGGTTTGAATGTGTGTAAGATACACAGACTCAGTGAAACGAGTGCATTTGGAAATACATTGAGATTTAACATTTTTGTCACGTTTACCTGTATGAAGTCATGAAAATTGTCTTGCCTGGGTGAAGCGCAAGAGAAGCGGCGTCTGGCAGCTTTCGTATACATCCAACTTGGCGGCCACTGAAGAGCAGCTGTCACTCCAGTCGGCCGTCGCCTCCCATTTTAAGCGAGTCGTTGTCAGACGTCATTAGGAGACTGCCTCACTCCTAGAAAACTACAACAAGCATTGTAGGTCTGTACAATCTCGTAGTCATTCTACGTCATTAGCCAGGCTAAACATCAATTTATGGGAAATTTTGGGTGCCGGTTAAAGATTTCTTCCAAAAATAGCATCTTTTTTTCCCACACAGAAGCTAAACTTTTGTACAAACCTTCCCAGGGGTCGCTGGAGACAATCCCAGCTGACATAGGGCACCCGGAGAAAACCCACATGCAGATGGGGAGAACATGTTAACTCCATACTGTAAGGCAACAGTGCCCGCCCCCTAATATTATTTACTCTTCTTTAATCTAAAATTAAAACTGATTTTCTCTCCTTTCAGGTCCAGACAGCTTAAATGTGTGTTTATGAAAATGTGTGACGCACTAGAAACTTTAGGAAAAGTAAAGAATCCCTCACATTTTCTCCCACTACATTTTTTTTATTTGATTTGATTCAGGGCGGAAAACACTGAGCTGGTGGACTGACACGCTGGACACAAACAATAATCCATGTGTGTGGGACATCGGGGGTCAGCGGGATCAAGTCCACATCACATGGTCCACACAGGGTCTCAGCAGTGGAGACCACCGATGATCACACAAGTCAGTGTAAGACTCATCCAAGGGATGAACACTAAAATCATACGCCAAATATTTTCACAGTCAATTAGTTTCTGTGAGTTTTTTGGGGGGGGGCAGGAAATAAAAATTGTGATTTCAGATTCATAATAAATGTTAGATTTATTAGTTTCCTGTTGCAGGTGTGGAGGAGAAACTGTGGAGCCTTCAGTTAGCATCAAAACACATTTAGTTTGTCCATTGTGGGCTTTTGTAAAACTTCCAACAACAAGAAAAATCAATTTGTGCGTCAGTCCACTAGATGGTGAAGTGCTCACTCTCACTCGACCTGTTGCGTGAGTATATCGCAATATGCACCATACAAATACTATCGTGATATATCGTCTCTCTTATTGTACACTAAAATATGAAGTATTTTATCTGCAGCTCATGCCTAAATTTAACATACTGGACCTTAAACTGTGGACATTTTCTGGTTCCTTCGCTCTTCTGTGACGGTAAAACAATGTTTTGGTTCGTGGACAAAACGAAAGACATTTTAGGGATGCATTCATTTTGAGGTTTGGGAAACAGATTTGATACATTCCACCAGTTTCTCCTGCGTTGTAACGCGTCTAAACTACTGATCAAGAGACGAACGAGCAGATCGATGGATGATGAAAATAACGTCAGTTGCAGCCCTAATTCGTCATTTAACAATAAATATATGATGCTACAGGAAACAAATTCTAAACAGAAACATGTCCATCATGTCAGGATGAGACGACACTGATGTCTCCTTACATTATGTACAGTATGGACGTACAATGTGTGCGTGACTATCGATACAGGTAATCGGCTTGTATGTTGGCCGCGATCTCTGCCTCCCACTTGTCTCCGTTATTGAGCAGCTTCTCCTTGTTGTACAGCAGCTCTTCATGAGTCTCGGTGGAAAACTCAAAGTTGGGGCCCTGTGTGAGAGAAAAAGACAATTAACCAGTGTTTGGGAAACACCAACGGACATTTTATGAACCGCACGACGACTCGATTAATCACGAAAATACTCAACACATTCGTCAAACATAAGAATAATCGTTAGTTACAGCCCTAGTTTTAAAATATATAATTCATATAGAACTTCACCTGAAGACCAAGTGCCTTCGTTTTTCATTCCATGGTCTACAGTTTAAACATCTAGCAGAACCTCCAGGATTTTGTCTACTGCTCTCTTAAGTTTCCTATTTATCGAACTGCAGAGAACACGGTTATACTCCACGACAATGGCGACAATAAAATCCGAAGTGAGAGCACTGAGATGAGTAAGAACTGAGCTATCGTGCGCACACACACACCTCCACGATGGCATCCACAGGACACGCCTCCTGACAGAAGCCACAGTAGATGCATTTGGTCATGTCGATGTCGTAGCGAGTCGTCCTCCTGCTGCCGTCTGCGCGAGTCTCAGCCTCGATGGTGATGGCCTGGAGAGAGAGGGTGATGATGATCTGCTGCTTACTATGGATACTCATGTTAAGTCCTTTCAGTCTGTGTGTGTGTGTATTGTGTACACACCTGTGCAGGGCAGATGGCTTCGCACAGCTTGCAGGCAATACAGCGCTCCTCTCCTGATGGATACCTGGTGTAAACATCATTACAAACATGTCGTTCAGTTTACTCTAACTGTAAACTAACTGCTTAAGTAAACTACGTAAAGATACTGTTCTCAGTTGAAACGCAAACCTGAACCAGGACTTTACCTGCTCCAAACCATACTGTGCCAAACCAAACCGTACCATGATGGACACACAGCATTAGTGTGTGTGTGTGTGTGTGTTAGATTACACCAGTGAACTCTCTCTCTCTCTCACCTGCGCAGTGCGTGCTCTCCTCTGAAGCGAGGCGACAGTGGGCCTTTCTCAAACGGGTAGTTGATGGTGGCGGGCTCTCTGAATAGGTAGCTCATGGTCATGCTCAGACCTGACAAAAAACATCATTCATAATGTTATCAACAATAATAACAATGATGACTCATTCACAATAAGAATGTGAACAGAGCGAGGCTCCAGCCATGAAAGAGCGGGTTTGTTTGTTGTTGCTACGAGGACAGCTCCAGAACCCGTGTGTGTGTGTGTGTGTGTGTGTGGTTGAGCTGACCTCTGAAGAGCTCCGTCCACAGCAGCGTCTGAGCAGCTCGGTCTGTTATGGACTTCATGTCTGTGGCGATCTCCTGAGCGTTCACATACTCTGTGGACACACACAGGTCAGATTTAACATGTATTTCACACATCCTGGGGTCCCACACTTGAATTGACATTAAATTCAAGGACTTTTCAAGGACTATCCAGGACCTATTCCCCCCTAAGTTAAGGAGTGAATGTGCCAACAAAGCACATTCACATTCACTAAGCGTCTTTGTCCATGATGGCGAAGTGATGTCCTTGGGATGTTGGGTCAAAGTCAGTCTTTGTAAATGTGTCTTTGGTGAGACAGAGATCTTGGAATTTTCATTTCCAAGACATCACGTCACCATTTTACTCTCTCTCTCTCTTATTCGCTCATTGTTCTGCACGGAATGTCACATCAACGCCAGAGAGAGAGAGAGACAGTGGACAGTGTTTTTTTCTGGTTTATTTGCTCCATAAAACAAAGAAATCAACATATTCAAATGATCACTCGATTAATCGAGAAACAATTAGACAGATGAATTGATTATTAAAATAAGATGCAGCCCTTATTTATGTACATGTATTATGGGCTTATATTTGTACATGGTACAACTATTGTTTATAATAATCAGCTCTCTGGTATTATCTCACATATGTATGTTTTGCTGTACTTACTGAATCCTCCCCTTTGCATGGAGATGCTGAAGGACCTCACCAGATTCTGGCTGGTCACCAAAGAGCCTGCAGTTAAACATAAGAGTATATCAGCATAAATACTGCCGTCAGTGACGTCATCTTTCAGCACGTTTCTCTAAAACCAACCCCTGGGACTCGGACACTCTGACCAAAAAAATGTCTGCCAGCAGAGACGGGAGGGAAAACAGATTTTAATAACAACGACGTCTGTAACAACACTAAATGCGTTCAGTGCATTTTCTCACTCTTAATTGTGTTTAGCTTGCAGGGACACAGGAGCTGGTGGTCTACTTACTAACAGAGGCAGCAGTTGATAAACGTATGCTTAATGTACTTGTTTTAGTGCAGAGGTGTGTAAACACTACAGCAATAAATCAATGAATCGGTTTAAATTGTTTTGGGAAAACACATCAATCAACATTTTCTGGAACAAACAAAAATAATAGCAAGTTGGAGCCATACTTCCTGTAACTTGAGTATAATACGTTGTTGTGTTGTATGTGTATTCAGTTTAAGGTCGCGAATACGACTTTTCTATGGATCCACCACAGGGAATTAACTAGGAATTATTCCGATCTTACCTGGTCTTGGCACACAATGCAGTAAACGCAGTGTTGCAGCCATGACGTTTTTGAACTGAAATTAGACACAAACAATGACAAATTAGGGTTGTTGCTTGGACAAATGCACAACGACCCACACTAATAAATTTGAATACTCTGCACTGTAGTACAATTCTACACAGTGTTTTCAATTTACAGACAGATAGATAGAACAAACAAACAAAATCAACAATAATCAGTGGTGCAAATGAGCCATTTCATGAAAAGTTCTAAAACTATTTGCCAACAATCACGTGCATTTCTTTTACTTACCAGGGGCCATATTCATATTTCTTAATATGTATTTTCTGTAAATTAGACGACCTTTGAAGGCAGCCTGTGCTGTCAGGACAATTACATAAGAATTTTGATCAGAGTTTGTAGAAAATACTATTTTGATGATCGATTAATAGGGTTTGAAGCTTTTTTCATGTTCTTAAATGAGAAGATTTTCTTCATTTCTCTGCCCCATATAACGCATATATAAAGAAATCATTTGGCCACAGGCTGCCATTACATCGCCGTTACATACTGCCGTTTTCATCGCAACATGAACCAAACTCCCAGAGGAATATTTCCAGCATCTTGCTGAATACATTTAACACACGAATTAAGCTCGTTCTTGAAACGAAACACCAGTGAGTCCAAAACAACTCTAACAGGGTGTACCTGATAAAGTGGCCGGTAGCTGACACTCAGGGGACGAACTTAATTGACACTCGGCAGTTAAGCTAGCCCTGACGCTGACCCCGGTGTGCACTACACGACTCAATGACATGAGTCAACAACGCAAATGTCCACGTCCACGTCCACTACACTTCACTTCACTTCACCGAGTTAACACTCGCACACATAGAAGAGCTCACAAATATGCCTGACTTTGTTTTTATTTTGTCAAGTGTTTACTGCTCAGTGCCAAGCTAGCACCGTTAGCAGCCGGTTAGCGCACACACTGTCAAGGACTTTAGCGCAAAGCTCCTTCCAGAAGAACCAAAGGCTAATCTTATCACTTCACGAACACAAACAGTTTAGTAAAGGTTAGATATGTTACTGTGGTGAAAATAATTCCGTGTAAGAAACAGTGTTAAATAAGTTGAAACGCTTTAAAACTCACCGAAACGTCGCTATTTGGCCTTCTGAACCAGAACAGCGGACGAATTAAGGGGACGGACCGTGCGCGTACCGGAAGTTCCAATGCATATTACGTCAAGCCATTACGTTTTTGTTTTTTGTTTTTGTTTTTTTAATTTATATCGTTGTACATGTGTATGCACGTAGTTTTGTTGAACTTGTTATGTTTATTTATCTTATTTAATTAATTTAATAAAAAATTACGGTCGTGTGAGTATGTATTTATTATTAATAATGTTGGTTGATGTAAATAAATGATGCGATTGTGAAAAACAATAAAATAGAAATTACTAAGGAAAACCCAAGTCCTGTTTTTTTGTGTGGATGCCCATTTCCCAATAAATATAATATATATTAGTAAGCCTTAATTATGAGCTACTATGTCACAATTATGCGATACTAAGTCATAATTGTAAGATATTAAGTAAAAATGTTGACATACTTATTCACAATTATGAGATACTAAGTCATGCTGGTAAGATATTAAGTCCTACTTAAAAGATACTGTTGCAATTGTAAGATACTAAGTCGTAATGATGAGAAATTAAGTCACAATTGTGAGAAACTCGTATTATAGTGGTGGACAAAGTTGTAGGAAGTAAATAATCTCTCTCCCTCACACACACACACATGCGTCACTGAAGTTAATGGAGCATGTGTTTTTTAATTGACAATGGTTTTGATGACACGTCCATCTGAGCTTGTCACCACAAACACATAAGAGGCTTTTGTTGAAGGCTGTGGACGGACGGAGAGCTCACTACAACAGTAAGTGATTTTAACCTCATTGTCTCATACAAAACACACGTAAATCATGTTAAAAACTAAATATTTCTAAATCATTTGCACAGTACATTCCATTAAGACTCGCTGGCCACATTATTAGGTACAGATGACACCTAATAAAGTGGCAGGAGTAGCACTCGTATAGTCAGAGATGGTCTTCCTTATACCTGAGTTATAAAGTGTGGTTATTTTATCTATTGTTACCTCTCGATCATCTCAAACCAGTGTGGTCATGCTCCTCAGACCTTCAACAAGGCGTAGCAGAAACTCTGAAAAGTGAAATCACATTTTCTTCCTCATTCTGCCATATACACTATATGATATGATATCGTAAACTGTGCTGTGCTCCTGCAGTGACTGAATGGTTCAATGAGACTGTGTTCATGGAAAATCTGTGGCCAGAGCCAGAGAAGTGGCTGCTGGTGGCCACACTGGCACTGGAGACGTTCATGGGAGTCGTGGGAAACTGTCTTGTTCTACTGGTCAAAGTCATGGTAAAGTACAGAACACCATCAGGGGAAATGGGGACTTCTTCTATCATAGTAGTGACCTATTTTCCTCTTTCATCTTTTCATTTTCAGTGCAGGGGTCAGTTCTGCTGCCGCTACTGGCTTCCTTTCATCAGTCTCACCTTGTCTGATTTAGGTATAAATCACACCAACACCAGAGGATCACACAAGTACAACACACTCACTCACTCACTCACTCGGAGAGCCTGGAGAAAAGCACATGCCAAACACACACAATACACAAACGCACAGATACACAAATAATAACCTTTTGGTTTTAAAACGCTTGCTGCCTCGCCCTGCTGCTCATACCGGGCTCAAACTTCCTTTCCTTCTTCCTCGTGCTTGTTTTCTTCCTGGTCAGTGCTCGTTTCAGGCAATAATTGCTCCAAACAAACAACTGTTGTAACTGCGTGACGTTGTTCAGGCGGTTTGGTGAAAGTGAACCAAACCAAATTAAGGTGTGAAATTATCCTGGTGTGAATGCGACCAAACTGGACTAAATCTGTGGTTCTCAAACCACGTGTTTTTTTTAGGTTGTTCCCTTCTCATCATCTCCGGCTCCCTGATGGCTGTGCTGACAGGAGGTCAGAGGTCACCGTGGTGCGAGGTCGTCAGCCTGCTGAAGTTTGCCTTCATCACCTCGTCTATCGGGAGCATCGGTACCAAAGATCACAGACGTCTCAATGCTGAATCTCTGGTTGCTTTTGTTCCATAAATAACTGAGTTCTACTCTAACTTTTACAGCAGTTCTCTGTGTGCAGCGCTCGATCGGCACGGCGTCCACGCGAGGCGCTCTCTTTGTCGTCACGGCGACAGCATGCTTGGCGGCGTGGGTGAGCGGCGTCGTGTTTGGGAGCGTCCCCGTTGTCTACGCCTGGATCAGGTGAGGTATATGTGCTGTATGTGAGAGGGCAATTGAAAGTGTTTATTCATCCATTCATTCATTCATTCTCTCTCACTTTATCCTCCACATGACCCCCTGCTGGGTCATATCCTGGGATCCTGGAAGAGTCATGAGCACAACGTCCTAAACAATGACGAACTGCAGTGAAAAAGATTTAAAAATCCTGAAAACGTGCGTCGAGCTTGTGACTCGTCCAGTGACCGATCAGTGGCCGGCAGTCTGTTGACGTCACATTTCTGACCACGTTTCAAATCTAAAATAAGACGATGACAAGAACCACTTCCCCCAGGTACGACAGTGCAGAGATGCTGTGCGCCGTCTTCTGGGAGAGCAGCTACTCAGACATGTTGGTCTACATTCTCTGTGCGTTCTCCCTCTGCATCTTCCTCCCCTTCCTCCTCATCATCCTCTGCTCACTGCTCAGATGCTACGGCTCCAACAGGTGAAGCAGCAGAAGTCGTTTTCTATGTCTATTTGAACTTGGTTGATTTTCCAGTGTAGAGCAGTGAATCTCACAACAAGAGCCAATTCATACACAATGACCATTTGAATTTGGTAAAGAAATCATTTCAAAAAGAGATGTTTGGTAAATTAATTCATGTTAAACCTACACACAGATCTTAAGCATAAAGCTTGTAAAAATCTGGAAATAATATTAGGAGAGAAAAGGCTTTTGTTTAAGTTTTCAACTGAATGGAAGTCAACGCAGAGTGTGTGTGTGTGTGTGTGTGTGTGTGTTCTTCCTCTCAGTGATGACGATGATGATGATGACACAGATCTGTCTGCTGTCACTCCTCTACTGGCGGCCTTCTACATGCTCTGCTACACTCCCTTTGTTGTGTCTGAGGTGACTCACTCACTCTCTCACTCACTCACTCACTCACTCACTCACTCTCTCGTGTGTAAACTCCCGTCTTCGTTGTTGTTTGTTGTTTTTCCCGTTGTGTGATCAGCTGATCCTGCTGGGTCGACTGGACCTGTCCCCAGCACCTGATTGGTTGAGGACTCTGTCGTCGGTGATGTCATACCTGGACTGTGGTCTGAATCCTCTGATCTGCTGCTGCCATCAGGACTTCAGGGAGGCGGGTCTAGCCCTGCTGTGGACCAATAGGAGAGCACGGTCGGATGAGCCGGTCCTCACTGGTGTCACTAAACACCTGCAGCTCTAAACACAATTTTATTCTCCTGTAATAAATAAAATATAAACAAGTCATGTTTTCTATACATTTGTGCTATAAATAAAGAAATACAATGAATAATCTAATGTAATAACATATATAAATAAGTCTATTCATAAATTTTTTGTTCCCTCCTTCCTCTGCATCAGCATCCATTTTTGTTCTATTCTTCAAGTGAGGGAGCACAAATAACAAGTGAGGGAGCGTACAGAACAAGTGAGGGAGTGTACAGAACAAGTGAGGGAGCATACAGAACAAGTGAGGGAGCATACCAGCAGAACAAGTGAGGAACATAAAGAACAAGTGAAGGAGCTGCACAGAACAAGTGAGGAGCACAAAGAACAAGTGAAGGAGCGCAAAGAACAAGTGAGGGAGCACAAATGACAAGTGAGAGAGCGAGAACAAGTGAGGGAGCGTACAGAACAAGTGAGGGAGCGTACAGAACAAGTGAGGGAGTGAGGAGAGAACAAGTGAGGGAGTGAACAAAGAACAAGTGAGGGGAAAGAACAACTGAGGAGGAACAAGTGAGGGAAGAACAAGTGAGGGAACGTAAAGAACAAGTGAGGGAGCGCAGAACAAGTGAGAGGAACAAGTGGGAGGGTAAGTAAAGAACAAGTGAAGGAGCGCAGAACAAGTGAGGGAGCGAACAAGTGAGGGAAAAGAACAAGTGAGGGAGCCAAGAACAAGTGAGGGAGAACAAGTGACAGAGTGCAAAGAACAAGTGAGGGAGCAAAAACAAGTGAGAGAGCATAAAGAACAAGTAAGAGAGCGTAAAGAACAAGTGGGGGAGCGCAAAGAACAATTGAGGGAGTGTAAAGAACAAGAGGAGCGTAAAGAACTAGTGAGGAGCTTACAGAACAAGTGAGGGAGAAGAACAAGGAAGCGTGAGGAAAGAACAAGTGAAAAGAACAAGTGAGGGAAAAGAACAAGTGAGAGAGTGTAAAGAACAAGTGAGAGAGTGTAAAGAACAAGTGAGAGAGAGTAAAGAACAAGTGAGGGAGAAGAACAAGTGAGGAAAGAACAAGTGAGAGAGTGTAAAGAACAAGTGAAAGAAAGTGAAGGAGCGAGAACAAGTGAGAAAGAACAAGTGAGGGAGCAAGAACAAGTGAGGGAGCGCAAAGAAAAGTGAGGGAGCACAGAACAAGTGAGGGAGCGCAAAGAACAATTGAGGGAGCACAAAGAAAAAGTGAGGGAGCGTACAGAACAAGTGAGGGAGTGTAAAAAACATGTGCATTTTCAAACAATAAAATACGATATTTTTGAATGATTGAAACGATATTTTATTTGCTTCGTGAAAAGTGTTGTTTGAAAATATTGACACAAATCTATTTCCACATCGTGGAAATAGATTTGAAAGAAGCAATAGAAAGAATAGAAGAATAGAAAGAAGCAAAGAAAATCATTTTCTCTTCCAGAAACACAGATTCAACAAGCTTATATTTGTTTATTTCTTAAATATTAGTTTTTGTCAGTTCAAGGTTCCTCAGATGTTCTGTTCAGCTGTAATGTTCGATAGAAAACGCTCCTGAGTCGCTGGACCTCATGATGGTCTCGTCTTGTCTGAGTGACAGCTGCGTGCGGTATAAACCTTTGCCTTCCATCGGGCTGTCTGACACCTACAGTTCAAGAGAGAGAGAGAGAGATTGTTATTGAATGTAGTTAATGTTTACTGCCACATCTAAAGAACCAGGTATTTTTACCTCTTCAAATTTTTTGGCTTTATATTGCTCAGCTCCTTTCAGGAAGTTCAGCAGTATGATGTCACACAGCACCGTTCCCTACGTGGCAACAAACGTACAACAAAAATGTAACTGACACGTATTGATTCTTCCCTAAAAATTTTTTCAAATCATACATTTCTCTCATGGTTTAGCAAAAGTTTTCAGCGAGTTCAGGCCCAGTTCATCCCATAGCGCGGTGCAGGGTTCCCACAGGGCCTTGACATCCTAAAAAGTTTGTGAATTTGACTGGCCATTGACAGTTTTTGAAAATCACCCCAAATAGACAAGTTTCATGCCCTGCGTTGCTTGATGTAGGTAGACGAGGCCGACACAGGACAAACGTGGACTCATAGTTACTAGCTGTGTTGTGGACGCTGTCCACTGTCTCTCTCTCCACCGTTGACGTGAGATTCCGTGCAGAACAATGAGCGAGTAAAGTTAAGCAAAGACAGAGCAAATGACGACGTGATGTCTGGAAAATGAAGATTCCAACATCTCTGTTTCACCAAAGACTAAATGACAAAGACTGACTTTGACCAATCACACAGATGCAGCAGAGCGTGCTGCAAATCAATAAAAGTGGACGCCATCATGGACGAAGACAAGCTTTTACAATTTGTCCTCCCATCTCAAGCTGTGTCAGCACATTCGGTCATTGAGTTTGAGGAAACATGGTCATGGAAAGTCCTTGAAAAGTCCTTGAATATGATGTCATCCCATGTGTGGGAACCCTGGCAAGACTCAGAACTCCTGCTGTCGTCTTCCGTCCTCTCACTCAAGAAATTAACCAGACTTTAAATGTTGGGGTTCTGGCTGGAGAACCTTCATAGAATGTCCAAAAAAACCCTCTTCAGGGTTGAGTAAACAGTTCTGAGGAAGTAAAACAAAGCCACTCACCACTCCTACTGATGTGAAGGCTGCCACCATGTTGATGAGTGTTGGGATCATGTTGAACTTCCCCGCCTACAAACAAAAGGAAGAATGATTCTGATCTCAGCAGATCTTGTCTGTCTGACATGGTGAGACTATAGTGGAAAGCACCATCAGATGAAGCAGTGGGCCCGAGTTATGAAAGGTCACATACACTTATTCAAGTTTGAAATAACAGTTACAGAAAATATCAGAAGAAGCATTTCCATGTACTGTAACTAGCTTGCTAATATGTGCTAGCACCTCTGCTGTGTCTTTGGTGTGTTGTATTTACATTTATATTTGCTGTAACGAGTGAACACCATATACTCACGTTTCCATTGACCAGAACATCAAACCTGATAGCGTAGGCTTTGACCAGAGTGCGGTAGTCCGTCCCATTCTCCATTTTATAGTATTTGGCAAACCTGTCAATAAAGACAAGTAACAACATTTATATAAAAGTTGAAGTAACAGGATTTGTAAAAAAAAAAAAGGTTTATTGTTAAATTACTCTTTGTTTCTGTCTTTCCTTCCTCTCTCTCTCTCGCACGCTCTTGCTCTGTGTGTGCTCATCATGCAGGTTGCAGGATCCAGATCCAGTTTTGAGGCTATTATTATTATTATTATTATTATCATATCATCAACATTTTTATTATGCTATAATTATAGATGATATCAGTATACATTTTACTTCTATAAACATGTCACGTCTGCTCCTGGTCTCTCTCTTCTGTCTCTACCTCACCTCCCTCTTGTCCTTTGTCTCCACCCCCTTTTTTCTCTCCGCTGATGCCTTTAGTGTTTGCTCACTGTGTGAACTGTTGGGTTTCTCTGATCTCAACGATGTTGTCTTTGTACAGAGCCTTGAGATAATGTATGTTGTGATTTGGCTATACAAATAAAATTCAAATACTTATGTTTAAAGATGACAGCTCACAAGGACAGATGACTTGAGATATTCTGTATCTGCTGATACTGACACATGTTTATGATACTGACTCTTTCCCTTTAATTAAGTATCTTTGCAGATTTGGTAGTTGTTGCCAGTGACGGATTAGCAATAATTCCACTAAAGGGACCTGAAGACAGAGTAGTTGTAGTCAAAAAACCAACAGTAGCATCTGCTCTTTCTCTGAACTGCAATGTGTTCAAAGCTTCCCGTCATGCTGGTTGTGAAGGAGTGAACGGAGCTCAGAGGAGATGTGGAAGTGTTCTTCTCTCTCAGATTACTTGATTTACCTTATGATAAGAGGTTATTAATATTGCTCTCAAAGAAAAATCCAATTTACTGTACCAGTAAAGAGAAAAATGCCAAGTCCTTGCATAACTGTAACTGTATATCTGGTGTAATGGGATCTCATTGCCAACAGCCTGATAAAACATGTTAAACACCAGTACAAAACATTCACGTGCAAGGATGTTTCAGCCTAACGTCGCTGTACGTGGCAAGTTTCTGCAAAATTTAATGACGGTTTTCTGGACTTGAACACATGGAACGTCACAGCAGAGCGTTGTACCTGAAATTGTAGCCAGGTGAAATAGCGTTCTTCTGCGACAAGGCGTCCAGTCGTGTGAACGAGTAAGACGGGTTACACTGGTCGTCTGACTTGTCCAGGTCACACATCCAGCCGATCTTTATTCCGATCACTCCTCCCTGACACACATTTCAAAATGATGAGTTCAACCGCGTCGGTTTGGAATGAAACGTTCGTGCAACTCCTTATGTTGAGGTCATGAGTGACGTGAACCTGACGGCTTACTTACATGTAACATGGAAACAGTTCTAGCACTGCTCGGCTCGACTCGACTCGATTCTTTGCTTTTCCATCAGTGACAGAACCTGGTACCTGGTGCTTTTTTTTAGTCCTTGCTCTGACGAGGTTCCAAGCGAACTGAGCCGATACTACAATGTGACGTGAGCAGACTGCCGGTCACCGATTGGTCAGAGAGTGTCGTCACTGGAGAGTCATGAGTCTGACACAACAATGTCCATCAAAGCTAAAGAGACTCAAAAATCCTGAATACTTGCGATTCAGTTACACCTCACTGGTGTGTGTTTGTGTCGCATAGAAAACCACGAGTAGAGTCGAGCCGAGTAGTGCTAGACCCTTGTGACCGAAAAGCGCCATAAAATCTACGTGGATGTCATAGTTGTAGAGCATGCACTGTACTGCAGTCTCCTGACCCCACCTTGTCTGCCAGTTTGGTGAAGTTCTGCTGTGCGTAGCGGATGACGTCTCCCACCCTGAAGATGGGGCAGTAGGTGTTGTTGACCTTGTCGAAGTTACATTTTGCGATGTAAGCTCCAGTGATAGTCGGAAGGAAGTTCCCCCTGCACACACACACACACACACACACACATCATGTCAGCGAGTCAGACTCAAGTATCATCGTCCTCGTC
Source organism: Solea senegalensis (assembly GCF_019176455.1). NCBI lineage: Eukaryota > Metazoa > Chordata > Actinopteri > Pleuronectiformes > Soleidae > Solea > Solea senegalensis. The sequence goes on along the minus strand of NC_058026.1, from coordinate 1,456,951 downwards.
ATCATCATGATTTAAATCATACTTGGTATAGTTGAAGGTTGGGAAGCGGATGCTGTTCTTGATGAAAATGGTAAAATTCTCTACTTCCATCATTGGTGTACTGCGAGAGAAGCACAGGGAGGAACACACACACACACACACACGAACATCAATGTGTTTGCTCTTTTCTTATGAAATTATAACTAAATTATAACTAACTAATAACTATAATTAAAGGGACTGCACAGGATATTTTTGCACGGCGTTGTCTTACGTCTTGATGGTGTCTATCTCAGCAGGACACCACCCTTTTATCTGACACATGCTGATGGTGGCATTGAAGGGAACACACTTCCCAGTGAGAATTCCTGCAGAGGAAAAGAAAATGTGAACAAATAAAAACTGATTTTTTTTTTTTATAATCGTAATATCAATCATGATTGAAGAAGACAACGTGACAGACGTGAGGTCTCACCATATCCTCCTGGTTTGTTGAGGTATCTGGTGCAGTTACTGTCCTGGGTACATATATACTTCTTCTCACTCTGTAACATCCAGTTATGAAATTAAAAAAAAGGGTTAAATAAAAAAGGTTGTAAAACAATGATGAGTCAGTCACCTTTACGATGAGGAATAACTTGTAAAGATTGTGCTTCGAACACAGCTAAACACGTGGGTAGCTTGAAGTGTTGAATTTGTTGTCCGGTTGTCATTGATTCATTCGACTGAGAAAACAAAATAAACTAATCAGAGAGACAGCCGAAACATTAGCAGTGGCCAAATCAACAATTTGGTACAATGCATTGGTGAACTCAGGAACACCAAAAGTCCTGGAAGACCAAGACTAGTAAAGTGAATGATCGTAGAATTGTTCTGATGGTGAAGAGTTTTATAATTAGATATGTATAATTTTTATTACATTTATTAAACAATCATTTATAAAAATGCTTATAATTCTTGCTTATAATGCTTATAATGACCTCAGGACAGTATCCTTGGACTTGGTTCTCTGTCGTGATCATTTTGGTGATGATGCAGAACACTGAAGCTCCCTGTAGTAAACACACAGACACGTGACACATCACTATCACTGATGCACAGTCCAGTCACCGATTAGCACATGCAGCCACCCGCGTACCTGTCCTGGAGTCACGTAGTCGGCTACATCCATGACCTTGTCGTTGTAGATTCCAAAACCTTTGACCTTGGTCATCACCGAGGACTCGATGGCCGTGTCTCTCACCTGGTAGGCCTTCTCATGGACAAAGACCCACCTGAAGGAAACACACACACACACTGTGACTTCATCTGTGACTCACCAACACGACCAAAACACCCTCAAGTATTTGGACGTCTGATCATTACACCAACAGAGACTATAATGACATATACAGAACTTGAATATGGAGTTGGTTGCAGCTTTAACAACTTTCACTTTTCTTAGAAGACTTTCCTTTTAGATGTTGAAGTGTTTCTATGGTGAATTTGTGTCCATTCATTCTGTCGAGCATTGATAAGGACGAGAAGGTTCTGGCTTGCAATCTCTGCTCCAGTTCACCCCAAAGGTGCTGGATGGGATTGAGGTCAGGGCTCTGTGCGGGGCAAGTCGACTTCTTCCACACCAAACTCATCAAACCATGTCTTTATAGTCGTTGCTTTGTGCACTGGGGCTCAGTCAGGATGGAATAGAAAAGGACCTTCCTCAAAGCATAGGATTGTCCAAAATGTCTTGGTATGCTCAAGCGTTAAGATTGTCCTACACTGGAGATAAGAGGGGCCACAGGGTTGATGTAGAGGTGAGCACTCTTGTCTTTGCAGCAAGAAGACCCAAAGGCCTTTCTGTATGGAGTTTGCATGTTCTCCCTGTGTGTGTGGGGGTTTTCTCCCACAGTCCAAAAACATGCAGATTTGGGGATTCGGCAAATTGGACACTCTAAATTGACCGTAGGTGTGAATGTGAGAGTGGACGTCTGTTTGTCTCTGTGTAGCCCTGTCGTTTGCTCTTCTTTAGAACAACAGGTGATGAATTGATGGTGTAGAGAGAAACTCCGCTGACACTTGACTCGTACCGAACAAAGGGATTTTTATTTGTTACAAGTCAAGCATCAGATCAAGCGCTGCAGTTTGCTTGTTTCAGAACAACACCTCTGCCCTCAGAAGAGCAGGATCAACAAAGGTTATCTGACATCATCATCCTATACATCACAGTTGCCCATTTGAGGTATTCCATCTTCAGTATAGAAGCCACCTGCTGATTGACAAAGGAGACCACCAATGGTTCATTGTTCATACAGTGAGGGTCAAACTGTGAGACACGTGCTCAGACAGAGGATCATCATCATCCAGAACACAGCAGCAAGACTTCTGACACCAAACTGAACGACCTTCAAAATCCTTTTAGCAGTCCACTTAATGTTTAAGCCTGGCAATCATTTCTGATTACAACCGCATCAGCTTCTTCTGACCGCCCTCACAATCAGATTAAGGAGGAGTGAGTGGCCGGTATCACTGCTCCTCTGCTGCAGAACAAGCTACCTGTTGTGCTGCGATCTCTCGCGACTGTCTCCACATTTAACCAAAAAAGCTTAAAACTGGGTCTAGCAACGATTCTGCCCTCCTGTAGTCACTCTGCACTCACATTTAATTGACACAAACAAGTAACAACAAAACATGACTGGATTAATGCAAAAAAAGAAACTAATAAAGATATTACTGGAAACAAAGGAGTGAGGTGAGTGAGTGAGCGGTAAAAAACGTGTAATCTTCCGCCCCATACCCCATTGTCTACACCTGTAACTATAAAGAAAGCGCTATACCGCCACCAATGGAGACCTGACAAAACCTAAAAGACTCACAAATAAACAGATGTGGCTCCTACACTGGGCACTTGGGTGCATCTGTTTCTACATGAGTTTACAATTGATGTGTTTAAACGCCTTCTTTGCCTTCTGTTGTAAAATCACATTGAATTAAATGTACTTTCTACTTGAAATAAGCATTAATTTGAATTTTAATGCTTTGAAATGATGTATAATTCTCAGCGACATAAAACCACATTAGAGATTGCTTTATATTGATTTTTTGGTGTGTTATATTATTTTATTTCATTATTATTACAACAAAATAAACAGTATATTTCATTTAACACTGAAAGGACATCTCTCGCAGTGTTTGTTTGACAACCACTTGGACTTAAAGATGGGAATTGTGACACTGCCGTCTCGCCGAGTAAAACAACACAAAGTACACATAAAGTATATCCTGGATATATATGTCATGCGTCCCAATTTCCTTCAACTGCTTTTCACTTTTCACTTTATCTATTGTCCATCAAAAATACATTTGTCTTACAGTCTAACCTTCACTTCTAGTTTGGAATCCAACAAATGTGAACCAGACTCTTGTAAACAGTGTATAATTCCATTAAAGAATCAAGAAGGAACACGGGCACTCACCCAATGAAGTAAGTGATGATGAGAAGTTGGACAACGCGGTTGATGATGCCGATGGTCCAGCTCTTCACCACCACTGACTTGGTGGTTTCATAGGTGAAGAAGTCTGTGATACAAGACCACATTCTTGCAATGTGTGTGTGAGTGTAGAACGATAAACTAAAAAAATTCTGAAAAACAAAGAAAATCCGGCTTTTTTGTTTGTGTGTCCGTCAGCAGTGATTGTCCCAAACTGTGGCTGATGCCAGAAAAACAGGGAGAGGATTAAAGATATGTCCTCGTATTCATGGAAAAAAGAAAATCCAGAGTCTCAGCTAATGCTCATGTATGATGACCACTGACGAGTCGTGTGTTGAACGCTTGTGTCTATGATCTGTCTTCACCTTTTCTTCCAGTGTCTTATTTCCTCCCTCCCCCTCTCACTCTCTCTGTCTCTCTGGTTCTTTCATGATTATCTGAATTCCTTCCTCCCTTCTTCCACTCAGTGCATAATCTACGTATGTTTGTTTTGGGTTTTTTCATCCACAGATTTTTACAAAAAAATCAAAACATAATCTATAAAAACATTATTTACCAACAAACCAAGAAACTAAGTAAAAGGAATACACAGAGAGCAGCATTTTTCTGCATTTCTACAGTTATTGTGTGACCACTGAAAGTTATGACTACCATTGGTGTCATGACCAAGAAAGTTGCTGGTGTTTAGTTGTTGTCTTGTGGTTCCTGTTTTATTCTGAAGTTTCAGGTAACTTGCTCCCTCCCCTTGTGTCTTCCTGCCAGTCTGATTGTCTGCCCCGCCCTGATTGTTTCCACTTGTTTCCTCCAGCTTGCTACTTTGTCAAGCCTTTGTTTTTTCTAGTAGTTTTTCCCTTGAGAAAGAATGTTTTTGTTTCTTAGCTTTCCTCCAAAGAGTGACGTTTTGTTTGTTAGCTTTAGCCGTCTTTTATTAGTTTTTCCCTCTTAGGAGTGTTTTTTTTTCACTTTGTTTATTTTTCACTTCGTCTCCCGAGTCGTGCAACTGGGTCCAAGTCCTTGTCCAGGTGTGACAATTGGGTGGCTTTGACATGTGGCGTCCCTCAGGGGTCTATTCTTGGACCCCTTCGCTTTTGTGTCAAATTCTGCAAAACAGAAAAAACACTATATGGACAAAAGTATTTGGCCACACCTGTTCAGTATTTAATTCAGGGTCCTTTTCTATTCCAACACGACTGTCAGAAGTCAGTATTATTGTTTGGTCCACCTTTCAGTTTATTAAGCTATTTGTCCTGATCACGTTCCTGTTGAGTGAGAAACGTAAAAGTATCAAAGACTCACCGGGATCAAAAAAGGAAAACAAGGCAATACCTTGGTTTTGATTTAACAGAAGCACAGGACAGTTTTTCTCCATATACACTGTGAGAATAGGAACAAAAACCTAAACCTTTTATTTTATTTTATTCTTTGTCGTGTGCTCGCCCTGGACAGGGGTTTGGTTCGGGGGGGCCCTGGTTTGTCCTGGACACAAGTAAGGGGGGCCTCAAGGAAAAAAGGTTGGGGACCACTGCTCTACAGAATGAATGGACACAAATTCACATAGAAAGACTTTAGAATCTTAAAGGAAAGTCTTCAATGAAGAGTGGAAGCTGTCAAAGCTGCAAAGGGAACAACTCCAACTATGTGTGTGTTTGAATTGGTGTAAGAATAATTTTGACCATATAATGTATATTGAGCACTGTCCTCCGATGACTGCAGTCCACAGTCCAGAGCAAGTTTCCTTCAAATAAATCAGGAGAACCCTGATGTGATTTATTTGGATTGCTGTTTGTAAAAACCTCAAGTAACTCTCTCTCAAAACCATAGACGAAGTATATCGCCTGGAACAAAGACCGATTGAAGGGATACTTAGCTTAGTTTCAGTAGTCCTGTAAGATACTCAGAAAAGTCCAAATGCACACTGAGAAATGCTTGGATCTGGCTTAAATCTTACTCAGCTGTGTTGGCCACACCCCTGTAGTCAATGAGACCGGCTCAGGAGAAACTTAATCATTCAGCAACAATAACAACTTTAACCTTAACTTAGCAGACAAGATAACCTTAGATAGCAACAACAAACTTTCACCTTAACTAAAAAGACAAGTAAAAAGTCAAACCCAGTTAGATACAACAGCAACCAATAAGAAAAACCTATGACGGGATACTAAGCTTAGTTTCAGTAGTCCTGTATTTCCACCGGCTCTACTCGGCTCGCCACGGCACGGTTTAAGTAGCGTTTCCACTAGCATAGCACCTGGTACCAGCTACTATTTTTAATACCTGGTCCAGCGAGGTTCCAAAAGTGTGCTGAGTAGGTAACTATGCGATGATTGATCAGACTGCCGGCCACTGACTGGCCAGAGTGCCGTCACAGGAAGAGACGTCCCACACAGAAATCACTGGTTACAGCTTCGGTATGAAGACGATCGTCGGACATTGGAAGCAGCAGAAGACCACACTTGATTTACATATGATACTGAAGGGAGTGACAGGTAGGAAAGTATTTTTTTGGGACATTTGAATGCGTCTTCCTTTACACAGACAGACGTGCTGCATTTGATAAATATTTGATGGTTCAAAGCGCATTATGTCAATCAGGTCGAAGGTGGACCACAGTGAGTGGAGCAGGCAACCTCATGCACCACTTTTTACATCAAATACTCACCGCTAACATATCCTCGGTATAACATTTCACCATAATCCAATCACAGCCGCAGCTTCACTCTAATGGCATCTAGACTCCTATGCCTCCATTATACAGCAGTCACTTACGATAAGTCAATAATGGACTGCCATTGGATGAGAACCAGGAAGTGGTGGAATATCTTTAATTCTTTTCTCGGTCTTTCTTTCTGTCTTTGAATCAGATACGAGGTTTAGATAAAGTGCAGGAGGGAGTGGAAATCATGGCAGAGAGGAAAAACGGGCGCAGCTTGTAAAAAGAAAAAGGACTGAATGAAGTAAAACAGGAAAACAACTGTTTTTTGGATGTTTTACATATAGACTGTTTATAATAATGGTTGTAGTCTACTTCATGGGCTAATGACTAATTTCCACCGGCTCTACTCGCCCCGCCACAGTTTAAGTAGTGTAAGAGACATACAGGCTGAAGATGAGCAGCACGGTGTGTTAGAGTGTGTGTGTGTTGCAGAGGGCGTGGTTCACCTGGGAGTGGGCGTGTGCACGGTGCGGAAGTGTGTGTGCGTAAAGGTGGGCACTCACCGGTGACGCAGAGAGAGAGAGAGAGAGAGTCAGGGTTGGGAGTAGCCGTAATTTTTGTTGACCGCTACCGCTACTCATTCATTCATTTATCACCCTTTTTTCCTGTTTAATCCGCCAGTCTCATTTTTATGTTTATCCATCCTTGCTGCGCTGTTTTGTTACAATAAATGCACCTAAGCATATTTGGATCTCAGCGTATCTTTATCATAATCTACTATAGCGCGTTACAAATCTACGTACCTGAGGACCCAAACCTCATAGACTCTCAGCGGCTAAAAGGTTTGTGTTTGGAAGCCGCAACATTTGTCAACAAAAAATCTTGGCGTTTAATGAAAATCATCAAGCCGCATCAAAGAACCAAGTCGTCCCGCACCGACTAGCCCGAGAACAAAGGAGCCACAGCTAAGTGCCACACCACGCCAAACATTTACCTGGGAACAGGTAGGCCTGAACCTGTTAATGTTTGTGGATTAAGGAATCCGCTTCGATTGGAATGCATTGAGTCAAATGAGGACAATGTATTAAATGGATACGCTGGTTGCATTGGCGCATTGATGGTGGCGCATATTCTCCGTGCTTTAATGGATTGTGATGTCGGGACTTTGTGGCATGTGGCGGCTGATGTTGTTTAAAGACCTACTGCTTGTTGAAATGCTTGGATCGAATCCGCTCTGTCAATGAATTTAAATACCACGTCTATGGATGGATTTGAATACGCTCTTGAATGAAATGTGATTGTGTTGTTTCATACAAAAATACAATCTAACGAAAATGAGTCAAATAAACGCTGATGCTGAATGTTCAAACATGGAACGTGAAAAGAGGGAAATCAAACTGACGGCCAAAGCAATGGAAAATAAAATTGAACGGTCGCAGCATGAGCGCAAAGGTGCCGTTAATAAAATCAAAGAGCTTATTCCGCAAATAAAAACGCACATGAAATCAAAAGAAAATGTAACTGAAATCCCCTCACAACTGAATAACTTGAATGCACTGTGTAAAAAGGCCACTGACCTGCACAACGAAGTATTGCAACTTCTTCCTGATGATGAACATAAAAAACAAAAAGAGTGGTTTTCTAGCATTATGGATTACAGTGATGCATTCAAGGAACAAGTGGAAAAATGGATAAAGGAAAATCCGCATGAAAACTCAAATGAATTACCACTACAGACAAATACTTCTGAGCAACCAACAAAGGAAATAAATTATGCAGAACAAATTCCTGTCGAAAAAAGTAAGGATTTGTCTGTTGCTGACCCTCCAGTATCTGTTTCCACTGGACAAGATCCTCAGGATGAACTACAGCCCTGTGACAGCATCTCAAATGCAACCAAGAAATCACGCTCACATCATTCCTCATCCTTGGCTTCACGCTCATCTGCTCGCTTAAAAACTGAAACAAATCTTGCAATTTTGGCAATAAAACAAAAGGCATTAAAGGAAAAACATGCATTGGATGAAGAGGAGTTAAAGCTACGCAAAAGAAGAGAACAGCTTTTACTGGAGAATGAAATCACTGAGGAAATGGCAAAACTAAGTGTTATAAAATCACAAAGCAGTGTTGGCAGTAAATCAAAGTCAAAGGTTTCAGATGGGATGAACTCATACTATGAAAAGACATGCTCAAAACAACAACTTAACAAAAATGCTATGGAATTTGTCCCATCACTGCCAGTTAAACTAAAATCCAACGCAATTGAAACCACACAGACAGTTGTGAAGCCTAAAGTCACTCACTTACCTGACATAAAACATCTCCCAGGTCCTTCTTACATGCTCCAACGTTATCTAACCATTCCTGAAGATCCTGTGACCAATGTCACACAAACTGATGCATCACAAAATGACAGTGTGCTGGACATAATGAGAAAACAAAATGAAATTTCAACATTCTTGATGCAACAACAATGCCTCTCAGCACTCCCAAAAAGGGAAATTCCCATTTTCGATGGTAACCCACTCAAATACCATTCGTTTATTAAAGCATTTGAAAATGGAGTTGAGCGAAACACCAGTAACAACTGTGACAGACTCTACTTCCTTGAACAATACACCAAAGGGCATGCAAAGGGACTAGTGAGGAGCTGTCAGCACATTGAGTCGAGTAGAGGATATGTGAAGGCGAAGGCTCTATTGAAAGAGCACTATGGCAATGAGCAAAAGGTGGCAGCAGCATACATGGAGAGAGCTTTGTCATGGCCCACTATTAAAACAGAAGATGTGAAAGCCCTCCAGGAGTACAGCCTCTTTCTGCGTGGATGCTGCAACGCTTTGGAGGATGTGCAGTATTTAAGTGATCTGGACACACCCACAATCATTAAAAAACTGCCGTACAAACTCCGAGACCGCTGGAGGTGCGACGCATGTGACCTGCAGGAAAGGTACAATAGGAGAGCAAGGTTTGTGGATATTGCCAACTTTGTTGAAAAACAGGTAAAAATCTTGACAGACCCTGTGTTTGGAAACATTCAGGACACTGTTATAACAACTAAACAAATGAAACACAAACCTCCCCCTCGCTCCAGCATCAGAGGAACCAGCTTCGCTACCACAGTGAATCGTGTGGAGAGAACAGCTCAACCTGTGAAAGCTACATACATAAAACCACCAGCCAAGAAGATCTGTCCCTGCTGCACCGGAGGACACACATTGGATGTGTGTGCGCGGTTGGAAAAAATGGCACACAAAGAGAAAATTGACTTCCTGAAGGAAAATGGTGCTTGTTTTCGCTGCCTGTGTATAGGACACATAAGCAAAAATTGCCAAAGGAAGATTTCCTGCTCGAAGTGTGGCCTAAGACATCCAACTGTGCTCCATAAGGATAGTGTGGCAACGGCAGAACCAGCTGAGAGAAGCATCCAGGTTACAGTGGACGACACCTTGGTTTCCAGTGGGCTTACAGGGGCTGGTGAGATGGATTGCAAGCTTCCTATCGTGCCGATCCAAGTGAAGGCGAAGAAGGGCAATAAAATCATTCTCACATACGCCCTTTTGGACCAGGGAAGTACTGCGGTGTTCTGTACTGAGAGTCTGAAGCAGAAGCTCAATTTGTCTGGGAAGAGAGCCAACATTCTTCTCAGGACCATGGGGCAGGAGAAGGTGGTCAGTAGCTACATTGTGCCAGAGCTGGAGGTGGCAGCACTTGAAGATGACAGCTTCATTGAGTTGCCAAAAGCGTATACTCAGTTGTCAATGCCAGTCCACAAAGCAAACATACCCACAAATAAGGATCTGACAAGGTGGCCATATTTAAAACACATCTCCTTACCACAGATTGAGGCTGGAATTGAGTTGCTGATTGGAACGAATGTTCCACGAGCCATGGAACCGCTGGAAGTTATCCGCAGTGAGCACAATGGACCCTACGCTATAAGGACGGCGCTGGGCTGGACGGTAAATGGACCACTGACAGGAAACGGTGGAGAGGCCAATTACTGTGAGCAGCCAGTAACTGTGAACCGTGTGTCCATTGTAAATTTGGATGAACTGTGGCAACAGCAATTTAAGATGGACTTTCCAGAATCTGCTGTGGAGGAACAAGTGGGTCTGTCCAGGGAAGATCTGAGGTTCATGGACATGGTCACAAAGTCAGCCAAACATGTCAATGGTCACTACCAGGTCGCCCTGCCTTTGAAAAATCCAAACGTCAGCATGCCAAATAACAGGAAAGTGGTGGAACAGCGTCAAACCCATCTGAAGAGGAGGCTCCAGAGGGATCCAGTGTTTTACAGGGAGTATAACACCTTTTTTAACGATCTACTTGGTAAAGGTTATGCTGAAAAGGTTCCTGATGCAGAGCTGGAAAGAAGTGATGGCAGGGTCTGGTACATACCGCACCATGGTGTCTACCACCCGACAAAGGGAAAGCTCAGAGTTGTTTTTGATTGTGGTGCCAGTTACAAAGGACAATCTCTGAATGAAGAGCTGTTGCAAGGGCCCAATCTAACCAGCTCACTGATTGGAGTTGTGACCAGGTTCAGGAGGGAACCTGTGGTCATCATGGCTGACATAGAAGCTATGTTTCACCAGGTGCAAGTGCCCCCAGATGATGCTGATCTGCTGCGATTCCTCTGGTGGTCACAAGGAGACTTGAACCAAGCACCATGTGAATACAGGATGAAGGTACATCTTTTCGGAGCTACATCCTCCCCTAGCTGCGCCAACTTTTCCCTCAGGAAATGTGCAGAGGATTTTGGACATGAGCATAAGGAGGAGACAGTGGACAAGCTGCAGCACTGCTTTTATGTGGACGATTGTTTGGTGGCAGTTGCAACAGAGGAGGAGGCACTGATCCTCTGTCATGAGCTCATGTCTCTGTGCGCTAAAGGGGGATTCTGTTTGACCAAGTGGCACAGTAACAGATCTGAAGTGCTCAAGACCATCCCAGGGCCCCGCAGAGCTAAAGGCATGGAGCAGTTGGACCTGGACCGGGAGTTTGTGCCCATTGAAAGAGTGCTGGGTGTAGAGTGGTGTATCAAGTCAGACACCTTTAAATTCAAAATTGTATGGAAGGACAGACCACTCAACCGCAGAGGCATCCTTTCTACTGTAAGCTCCATTTATGACCCTCTGGGCATGTTAAGTCCCCTTGTTCTGACAGCAAAAAGGATCTTGAGGGATTTGTGCAGAAGAGGAGTTGGTTGGGATGATCCCATACCAGAGACTGTCTCCAAAGAGTGGCTTAAGTGGGTGCAAGGGCTCCACCTACTGGACAACTTTGAGTTGCCCAGATGTCTAAAACCTCTGGAGTTTGGAGATGTTATTACTGCACAACTACACCATTTCTGCGATGCTTCTGAGGAAGGCTATGGTACAGTCACTTACCTGCTGTTACAGAATGAGCACCTCCAAATGCACAGTGCTTTCATTATGGGAAAGGCTCGTGTTGCTCCACTAAAGACAGTTACAATTCCAAGAATGGAACTGATTGCTGCAACAATGGCCAGTCGCATGGATGTCCTGTGGAAGAAAGAACTACACATGAGTCTTCAGGAATCTGTGTTTTGGACTGATAGTGCTTCTGTGCTGAAATACATTAACAACGAAAGCTCCAGATTTAAGGTGTTTGTTGCCAATCGTGTTTCGGAGATCCTGAAATCATCTCACCCCGCTCAGTGGAGGTACGTGGATACAGCTTCAAATCCAGCAGACGCAGCATCCAGAGGGCTCAAAGTGGAGGCATTTCTGAAGGACAGACTCTGGTTAACAGGACCTCCGTTTCTTTGCCAACCTGAAACAGAATGGCCTGTGAACCCTGAGCCTGTGAGTCATCTCCCCCAGGACGATCCAGAGGTGAAGAAAACTGCTGTTGTCAATGCTGTACAAGCTGAAGAGGATCCCACTACTCACCTGATCCATCATTATTCCTCGTGGATCCGATTAAAGAAAGCTGTGGCGTGGTGGCTGAAATACAAGGAATGGTTGTCGTCCTGTATCAGGAAGAGAAAAAGGCTAATAGCCAATCAGAGTGAAGAGAGCATGCAGCAACAGAGAATGATGGAGCAGGAAAGGTGCACATTTAAAGGTGCAGCTGTTCTGGGAGCTCCTACAGTGGAGGACATTGACAAGGCTGAGCTGGCCATAATTCAGTTTTGCCAGAAGAGAAAGTTTTTTGAGGAGCTCTCGTGTCTGGAAAAGGGACAAAATGTCAAGAAAAATAGTCACCTGCACAAATTGTGTCCAAGGCTGGAGGATGGAGTCTTGCGTGTGGGAGGACGGCTTAGCAAAGCAGCACTGCCTTTGGAGTCTAAGCATCCTATCATTCTGGCAAAAGACCTTCATATTTCTACCCTGCTGCTGAGAAATATACATCAAGAGGTAGGACACAGTGGCCGCAACCACATGTTGTCCAAGCTCAGGGAGAAATACTGGATGACAGGAGCAAGTACTGCCATTAGGAGAGTTCTGTCCAAGTGCACCATCTGCAGAAGACTTAATGCCACTCCAGTTTGCCAGCAGATGGCAGACTTGCCCACAGACCGACTCAAGCCTGATGAACCTCCATTCACATGTGTAGGGGTTGATTATTTTGGACCCATCGAAGTGAGGAGCAGGAGGAGTACAGTGAAGAGGTATGGTGTCCTATTTACCTGTCTTGTATTGAGAGCTATTCACATCGAGGTGGCACCTTCTCTGGACACTGACTCCTTCATAAATGCACTAAGGCGTTTTATAGCCAGAAGAGGACAGGTCCGCGAGCTGCGCTCTGATAATGGGACAAATTTTGTGGGTGCAGAACGTGAGCTAAAAACAACGATTGCGCAGTGGAACCAGGCACAGGTGCATGATGTGTTACTTCAAAAGGGCATTAAGTGGACGTTCAACCCCCCTGCTGGATCACATCATGGAGGAGTGTGGGAAAGGCTTATTAGATCGGTGAGGAAAGTCCTGAACTCCACTCTCAAAGTACAACGCTTGGATGAGGAGGGACTCCACACAGTTCTTTGCGAAGTGGAAGCCATTATTAACAGCAGGCCCATCACCAAGGCCTCCACAGATCCTAACGACCTGGAAGCACTGACGCCGAACCATCTGTTACTGCTTAAAAACCAGCCTTCATTACCACCTGGAGAGTTCCAAGCAGCAGACCTGTACGCACAGAGAAGATGGAGACAAGTCCAGTACATATCTGATCTGTTCTGGAAGCGCTGGACAAAGGAGTACCTGCCTCTGTTACAGGAACGACAGAGATGGACTGGAGTCCAGAGAAACCTTGTCGCAGGAGATCTAGTTTTGCTAATGGACAGTACTGCACCTCGTAATTCTTGGATTATGGGACGTGTCTTGCAAACTTTTCCAGATCGCAAGGGATTTGTGCGTCAAATTCGGATTAAGACAAGAACCAGTTGCTTGGACAGACCCATATCCAAGGTGTGTTTGTTGCTGGAGAAGGAGGAGGCAGCATGAGGACGTTGCTGACCTCTATATGGACTTTGTGTTTTCGGACGTCAGATGGACTTTGCACTAATCGGTCATGACGACCAGAAGAAGGAATATTCGTTGTAATGACTTCATGGACTTGAGCAATTTATTAGACATTTTTGCATTATCATTGAAATTGATATGATGATTTATTATGTCTCCTATTGTGTTTTGAAATGTGAATTATTATGTGAGACCTAATAATTAGGGGCTGGTGTGTAAGAGACATACAGGCTGAAGATGAGCAGCACGGTGTGTTAGAGTGTGTGTGTGTTGCAGAGGGCGTGGTTCACCTGGGAGTGGGCGTGTGCACGGTGCGGAAGTGTGTGTGCGTAAAGGTGGGCACTCACCGGTGACGCAGAGAGAGAGAGAGAGTCAGGGTTGGGAGTAGCCGTAATTTTTGTTGACCGCTACCGCTACTCATTCATTCATTTATCACCCTTTTTTCCTGTTTAATCCGCCAGTCTCATTTTTGTGTTTATCCATCCTTGCTGCGCTGTTTTGTTACAATAAATGCACCTAAGCATATTTGGATCTCAGCTATCTTTATCATCATCTACTATAGCGCGTTACAAATCTACGTACCTGAGGACCCAAACCTCATAGACTCTCAGCGGCTAAAAGGTTTGTGTTTGGAAGCCGCAACAAGTAGTGTTTCCACTAGCATAGTACCTGGTACTAGGTACTATTTTTAGTACCAGCTCAGGCAAGGTTCCAAAAGTGTGCTGAGTAGGTACTCTGCGATGATTGGTCAGACTGTCGGCCACTGACTGGCCAGAGTGTCGTCACAGGAAGAGATGTCCCACACACAAATCAAGCCAAACAGTGCCAAACTGTAGATCACTTAAAACTACTTAACAATCCTAAAAACATGGCTTAATCTCCAACAACTTCCAGGGAAATCTCTATACAGAGGAGTCTGGTGTATTTAGGGACAGCGTCAGCGATCGCAAGCGGCAGCACAGACTCCACAGTCTGTGGAGTAGGAGGCTGTGCTGTGTGCCGAATTCTAGATAAGTTAAAACTACTTAACAATCCTAAAAACGTGGGTTAATCTCCAACAACTACAGAAGTCTGGTGTAAAGTCACTAGTCTCTTCTGTGTGTGTCGCATATAAAACAAAGTCAGTTTCACTCAGCCATGCAGTGATGTAGGTACTTTTTTGCAGTGGAAATGCAACCTAATCGTGCCGTGCCGTGCCGAGGCGGGTCCAGCCGCTGGAAATATGCTGGAAATAAGTGAAGTCAGACACCAGGGGGCGACACTGCTCTGGTTTTAAAAAAAGAGCTTCTTCTCACTTGATTTATAACGTTATTAACATTGTCCCAAAGAATGAATGGTCTCAATTTTTTCAGGCCCGATAAAGTACGGCACAGGTATGAACACCGGTGTGACTGACAGCTGGTATCGTGCAAAAAGGGTCTTGGCGGTGGTCAAACCACCAAAGTTTCATCGGTAATGTTGTATTACTTGCTTCAGCTTTAATTTCCTTTACACTTTCAGTGAGGGGGAGCAGGAGAAAAGAAAATGAGAACAAAAGAGATGGCGGTGGGAGGTTTACACACACACACACACACACACACACACACACACACACACACACACAGTACATTACATTGATTTGTTTCCTGGAAACTTCCTCGAACCATAAAAACTCCTGGCCAAAACCTTAACCTTACTCTAACTTCACCTCAAAATGTCAGCATTTACATTATGGACTTGTTTTTTTGGCCAAATGAGGAAGACGAGCGCTCATAACATGAGATTTAGCAGACATGAGTAATACTTACAACACACACACACACACACACAACAGGAAGCCATGTCTGTGCCGCTTCAGGGTCGCCAGTCAGACCGGCTCCTCGTGTCAAGCACGATGGATAACATACACTCACAAACACACACACACACACACACACACACACAGGTAACACACTCACACACATACAAACAAGAGACACAGAAGCAACCTCTGCTTATATCTGTTTAATGCTTTGAGCCTGAAGCAGCAAATGAGACCAAAAACTGAGGAAAGAAGTTCTTTTTCATTTTCATTTTCATTTTCATGTGACACCTACAGCAAGTCCCAGTCCCAGTTCCCGTCCCAGTCCCAATTCCAGTCCCAGTTCCAGTTCCAGTCCCAGTCCTCTCGTAAACCCCTAACTCATAAATTCTACCGCTTTATCCTCCACATGAGGGTTGCAGGAGTCGCTGGTGCCAATCTTAGCTGACGGGGGTACAGTGGGAGGAACCCGGAGAACCCACACAAGTAACTATTAGCGATTAAATGTGTCCTCGGCATGTTACCCATCCTCGACTTGAACAAGAAGAGAACACGCAAACTCAACACAGTAAGGGCTTGAGAAGAACCAGGGCTCCAACCTGGGACCTTCCTGCTGTCAAACAACAGAGACACCCACTGGCCCACCGTGCTACTCCTCCTCTCCGTTACTTTTAACAGACATATTGAGCACCTGATAAATTGGCAGATGAGTATGTGGTTGTCTAAAATGACAAGATTCCACACCAGGGTACACACACACACACACACACTCACACCCACACACACTAAGTGATGCCAGGATGGATGAGAAAGCTCCAGAGTGGAAAACACCAAAGGAAGAAGGCTTAAAAGATTTGTATTGATTTGGGTATTTCCAACCGTTGGTGAGTGCGCGGGAGGGTGAGTGGCGGTGGTGGGCGGGGCCGCTTTGGTCCTTTGACTTCCTGACACCCATCATCATCATCATCATCATGGCCATCGTTTTCATTGTACACATCAGGCTGTATGAGTTCATATGACTGAAAAAGCATTAGCCACAGAGATTACATGAGTATACTTTCATCTGCACCACTTTATGGGATTTAATGGGAAACCAAATGAAATAACACAATAAAGATAACGATAAAGCGGAGTAATTTTTTATTTATTTATTATTTCTTTTTACTGTGGGATGATTTAAGTGCTCTGTTCTGTACTCAGCTCTGTCTGGAGCCTGAAAAAGGCAGATATATTTATGTAATGCAACGGCGTATTAGGGCCACAGAATAAAGTCTTAATTCACGAGAATAAAGTCATAATATTCCAACCTGCCTTATGATATTCGGATTCATATGATAAACTAGAGAAACCACAGAAAAGACAACATTTCCAGCCTACAACATGGGCTCTAAGGGAAGTCCGTCTCTGTTTTCATCACATTCGGCATCACTTCCAGCTCCATCTTTAAGGTTCTGGGTAACAGCACCCCCTGGTGGTACAGCATTCTTATGCTTTACTTTGAAAATGTCCCATCTCTCAGGCAGCAGGCCCTTGTTGAACAGAACCAAAGCCAGTGCAGAAAAAGCTAGGATGGTTATCAGAGTAAACAGCATGGAGAATGTTCTGACCGCAAATGTTTGGACGTAGACGCCGTCCTCCAGTGTGCAACCGGGAAGGCAAAGAACAACAGGAAGACCTACAGTGTTCTCTCCTAACAGAATCCTCACAATCAGCCCTACGATGTAACCCACCGCACCACCGTACGCGTTTGTCACTTTGAAGAAGAGCACACAAACCAGCTGGGGGAACATAAGCGTGTAGGCAATGTCTGCTCCAAGAATCCAGAGGAGGAGGACGCTTTTAGTGAAGAACGTTATGGATGTTCCAGCGATGCCCACAACCACGATTGAGATCCGAATCACCCACTGCATTTCACGATCTGAGGCCTGGGGACACAAAATGAGACGTGTCATTATATTCATTCATGTTCCTGTGCTCTCCTCAAGAAATGTATTTAATGTATTTTAATTTGCATTGAATGAAAAGGTTAAACGAGCTATAGCTAAGAAATTCATTGTATAAAAATCCCAACATGACCATGATGTGTCATTAGAGAGAGGGAAACACTGACACTGGCTTCACTGCTAAAAAAATGGTGCAGCCACTTAAATTTACAATTTAAATATTCATTTGCAGGCCACAAACTCAAACTTTGGTCTGTGGCTCCACCCACCTAACAATGCATCTTGTAGCACTTTGACAACCAGGTTACCAGCATGGTTAATCAAAACCTGCAGCTATGGGTCAGAAATGCCTCAGCACCAGTGGAGAAGAGAAGCCACGCACACATGGAGCGAATGCAAGGTTTATTGTAATCCTTTTTAAAGCTAAAGGGTGAAGTTCCCTCCACAGATTTACAGCAATCAACCCGAGACCACATCTCCACAGTCCACATGCCACTGAGCTGCTGCCATCAGCAGAGTCCTGCAGTCCTCACCTGTTTGCGCAGAATGTTCTTGTAGATGTTTAACGAGAAGATAGAAGTTACAGATAACAGTGCTGAGTCTGTGGAGGACATGACGGCTGCAGCGATGGCTCCAATTCCAATGATTGAGATGAAAGACGGAGTGAGGTACTGCAGAGTCAGAGGAAGGACCATCGACTGCTCGCCACGTTCATAAGGAGACAGAGAGCCGTACATCGTCAGGTTCCAGTCTGGACAAGAGATATGACAGTTCCACTTTTGAAACATGAACGTCCTTAACAACACTCCAACAAAAACACTGGCTCTCCTGTCATGTTAAAGGTTTTGCTGTGAACTGTATATAAAAATGGACGTTGTCTCCTGTTGAAAAGGATGGAAGTAGCAGTTAGCCACCAGAGGGCAACTGCTGGTTGCAGGAAGAACTGCTTGAATAGAAGTCTTTGGGAAAATTAGCTTCTTCTCAACATTTGCCTGAGGAGTTAATGTCTCAATCTCTAGTTTTAGCATTTTCCCATTTAGAGGAAAATTACAATAAAGCATGGTACATGTGAATGGACACCAGTTTGACTGACAGCTGGTATCATCCAGTAAGTGCGTTGTTGCAGGTGACGTCTGTGAACGTACAGTTTTTTGGTGCTGGTCAAATCAAGAATCTTGAGGCTTCACATGGGATTCCATTATTGCAACTAATAGACAAAATCCATTTTTAGGCACATTCTATGGGTTTTGCTATCTAATGCAGTTTCAGATACCAGGTTCTATTTAAGTATTCTGGAAGGTGTCACATTGAGCCAGCACATACCCTAAAACTGACCAAGCTACATGGAACTCATGGGAGTGTGCTTGTTTCTCCAGTGACCTCTGTGTTAAACTTCTGTCGTCTCTTGAATGTAATTCCCACCTGTGGAGGCAGCGACAGCTCCGATCAAGACTGGAGGGATTCCCAGTATTAAAACTATAATGGCAGCAACATAGCAGGTTAACTGGGCTGTCCGTGATGAGGTGGCAGACAGCGTCCTCTGGTGGAAGCCCTGAAATGAAAGATTGCCAAGAGACTGGAGACAAAAGCAGAGTAGGAGGAGGATGAAGACAAAGAGAGAATGTAGCAACTTTTATACAGTATATATAGATATACATATACATATCTATATCTATCGATATGTATATATATATATACATACACACATATATGTATATATGTGTGTGTGTACATATATATATATGTTTACACACACTCAGTAAGCAGCTTGTTCAGATTGAGGAGAATATGTCACTCCTAAATATTTGCGGTGTACCACAAAGTTCAGTTTTGGGCCCAATTGTTTTTGTCAGTGTCACTTATTCTTCAATATTTGACTCATGGCACTGAGGTTTTTTGCGTCACATGTAGTCTGATCCCAGGGACATCAAGAGCTTAGGTGAACTAGTAAAAATACATCGAACGTTCATGCCCTGTACGTGAAAGTGGTTTGCAACCGATGATGATTATCAATATTCAGCTTACCAACAATAAGAAGTCATCAATCCACTTCCAGACCTTGTCTTTCTCCAGAGAGCCAACCCAGGGTTCATGAAGCGTGTTGTTAAAAGCTGTCTCAGCGATGTTTAAAGACGTATCGTTGAGCAGAAGGAAGGGGACGCACAGCCACTGGTAACACACGTAGAGATCATCAAACTTAAGATATTAAGGCTAGGATATTACAGGATGATCCCAACTATCGCCCTATGTCAGCTGAGATTGGCACACCCTCATGTGGAGGATAAAGCAGTAGCAGATGGATGTACATGCATCCAGGGTCACATGTCTGGGATGCAGGGGCTAAGAAGGTCATCCCAGTTTGACCAGGGTCTGAACAGGGTTTCTCCCTGGAATTGGCTCCAACCCCCATGTCAAACATAAACCAGTAGAAAATGCATTCATGCATAAAATTAGGTTATTTTATTTTACTTTATCAAACCTCTCTTGGAAATGATGCATATAGTGATTTAAAAAGTGGGCCCCTTTACAGAAAGTATGGGACGCACCCCTGTGGAAAATAAACAGAATATCTTGAACACATGTGCTAGAGTAGCCTCACCAAACTGACAACAATGAGACACAGCTGGATGATGTCAGTGAAGGCCACTGAGTAAAGGCCTCCTAACAAAGTGTAGATAATGGCCACAGCTGATGAGATGCACACAGAATAAGCAAAGTGCAAGTCCAGGATCACAGTCATGGTTAATCCTGTTGGACAAAAAAACACAAAAAGGCAAACACAGTTAAACTTTCATGAGCACCATGGGGCGCCATTTGTTAAGTTCCTCATTCTGAATTGAACAGTTACATTTTGCCACATTTAACTCAAACAATGACAAAATAAATGGAGTAAATTTACAAAATTATACACAACTTAGTTATATGCTAAACCTTTATATCTAAATGTTAAATATTTGAAAAATACGCACATGAGCCAGACTCAGGCCTGCCCACTCCAAACATGTCCCCTCACTCCACACCCACTAACATTTTTAGTTGGTTTAGCTGGCATTATTGGCTGCAGGGGACTTGGATCCCCCTCACTCATGACCATGGCTAATCATGACACACCTATGGGCAGCATTCTGTTCCCTCTGTGGGGCTCTGTGCTGAGCACTTGGGCTCTTGGATGTTCTGTGGGGCTCTGTGTCAGGGTACAGACCTGGCAAACCCTTGGACCTCTGGCCCATACCTATGCTTGGGGTATCGGCCCCTGGACGGCTCAGGGTCTGCCCATCTCCTGTCCCCTGGAGGTTCCCCTGGTTGGAGGGGCCTATACAGATCTCTACATATTCCGTCTCGGGGGGACTTGTGGTTAGCGTGAGTGTGTGAAGCTAAGGTAGAGCATACAGCTGTTGTGCCAGGGTACAGACATGGCGGACCTTAGTATAATGTTACCAGAGTGTTTTCAATTTGTCATGTAGCTGAGTTTACCTAAGCCAAGCAGAGTGCATGCCACCCACATGACATCCATGAGCAGAGCAGGCAGCACCAGAGAAGCACTCAGTACGTTGCCATAATTGATCTGGAATGGGTCCATCATGGTGACGTACTTCATGTCCCTCATTGGCTTGGCAAAGAATAGACCACCTTGTTCAGAGGATGAGATCAGTCAGTCAGTCATCATCTAACCGCTTTATCCTCCACCAGAGGGTTGCGGGGGGTGCTGTGCCAATCTCAGCTACATCGGGCGATAGGCGGGGTACACCCTGGACAGTTCGCCAGTCCATCGCAGGGCCACACACAACTAGAGACAAACAACCATTCACTCTCACACTCACTCCTACGGTCAATTTAGAGTGTCCAATTTACCTATTCCCCACATTGCATGTGTTTGGACTGTGGGAGGAAGCCGGAGAACCCGGAGAGAACCCACGCACACACGGGGAGAACATGCAAACTCCATGCAGAAAGGCCCTTGTTCCAACCGGGGCTCGAACCCGGGTCTTCTCGCTGCAAGGCGAGAGTGCTAACCACTACACCACCGTGTGGCCCCAGAGGATGAGATATTAAATATAATTACTGTATATATTACTGAATCAGTAACATAGCAAATTCTGTGAGGGTAGTTTCCACCCGCTCTACTCGCCTCGCCTCGCCATGGCACGGTTAAGTTACTTTTTTTATTACCTGGTCTGGCAAGGTTCCAAGCTGAGTAGGTACTGCCAGCCACTGAGTGCCGTCACAGGAGGAGACTTCCAAAACAACAGGTGCGAGTATTGTACAGGTTTAAATGACATACACCTCAGCAGTCTTACATTACTCTGAACAACTCTTACATTACAGTGTCAACACAAGACTTCAGTCACTTACATTTACAAAGTATATCCAACAAATAAATGATGTTTGTCTCTATATGTATCTGTCCAGGGTGTGACCCCACCTTTCGCCGTACTTCAGCAGAGATTGGCACAGCGCCCCCTTGACCCTCATGTGGGGGATAAAGTGGTAAAAGATGGATGAATGGATTAACTATAATGTAGCTGCTTACTAAAAGTGAATTATTATTGTTTTAAGGGAGAAGAATGAAAACAGAACAAAGGATTCAACACGAGAGATTTCTAGATCATCAGTCTTACCCAGTATGAAGGACAGAGATTGATGTACAGGCATTAGAGCCCAGATCAAGCCCATCTTAGGAGTGTAAACTGCCTCAGTCACACCCAGGATAAAGCCACCTCCTACCCATGTCGCTGCAGAAAAACACATGTTAAAATTCCTTTAAAAAAGACAGTTGTTTTGCTCGATTTTGAGTAGAATATTATGAAAGGTATGTATGTGAGAGCCTTATTTTACTTCAACTTTACTCTTTTGTTACTCTTTAAAACACTCTTTAGTTTGTGTTTTGTGTTTTGATAATTAATTTTGATAATTAATTTGACACATCTATGATTACAATACCTGATCATGGGTTTTTCAGACCCACTGATCTACACTGATCTACTCACCTGTCATGGTGAAAATCCCAACCAGCAAGTTAATATTTCTGTCTCCAAGCAGGACCACTTCAGTCCTGTTTCCTCTGCTGGTCTTCTCAGCCTTCTTGGCCTTCCAGGCAGCTAAAATCCCTGTGACCAGGATTAAGATGTAAAACACAACGACTGCAACCACACCAGCAATGTTCAGAGCCATGGTGTTTGTGGAGCTCCTGCACTGAAATGCAGCCAGACTCAGTGGTTTTATAGTCAGTCAAAAAAATGCACCCATACAAAGCACAAGAACAAGATTTTCCAGTGACGTATGTCAGAAGTGAAAAGTATCAAAGTAGCTATACCATATACCATATATAATTGAATGAAATATAACGAAAGTATATAATGAAAATTTCCATGATTACAATTTTAGTTACATTTCAAAAATCTATGCAAAAGCTCGGATTTATCAAATAGTTTTTTTCATGTCAACATCCTCCTTCTAAAGCCAATACTTGTGATTGGCTCTGTCAAGGTATCTTTATTGTCCCAAAGCAGGGAAAATAGGTTTGCAGCCAGGAAGACGCACACACACAGATATTCAGACATAATACACAGATGGACAACAACAGATAATCATGAGCAGATTAAAAGAACCAAATCATAATATATAAATAAATAAGCAGCATGGATGCATAAAGTGCAAAAGTGCAGGTGCAAGGTGCCCAAACAGGTTTCCCCGGCCTGAACAATCTACCAATAAACATGAGCACCGGGCAATTATAAATCAATGATAAATGATCTGCTATAGCACCTGAATGGCAGAGGGGACAAAGGAAACCTTAAATCTCTTAGTCCAAAGAGTAGCAAGACTGGCTGCAGACCTGCACTGTCAGGACCCTTTGTTGCAGACCTGCACTGTGAGGTCTCCTGCACTATCAGGACCGGAAGTTGATTCGAAGCCTTTCAAAATAAGCAGGACCCTTCTGTATAAACAGAAGGGTCCTGCAGCCAGACCCCTCTCAAGAGTAGGCACCTTCCACCGACGGCAACAGTACAAATTCAGACTGAAGAGGGTGACCTGCACAGTCTAAACTGAAACTGAACTTCCTAAAACTGTCCATCATATCTTTTGTTTTGGACACATTTAGTTGTAAAGTAATGGGGAGAGACAGCATCCTTCAGGAGAACCCAGAGGAGGACTGAAGCTGATTTGAAAAGCTGTCATTTACCCTCACACACTGGGACCTGTCGGTCAAGAAGTCCAGTATCCAACCAACAAGATTAAAATCCAGTTTAAAAAGACTTAGCTTCTCTGCTAACATATGTGGCTGGATAGTGTTAAAAGCAGATGAGAAATCTATAAACAACAGTCTTGCCTGAGCTTTTGATCCCTCAAGGTGGCGATACAGAAGATGTGACAGCGTGACAGTGGCATCCTCCACACCTCTACTAGGCCTGTATGCAAATTGTAGGGGGTCCAATAATTCCTCTACCTGCGATAAAACTTCACTTTTAATGAGCTTCTCCAATGTCTTCATAACTAAAGATGTCAACGCCACAGGCCGGAAATCATTAAGTGTTGAAGGCTTCTTTATCTTTGCGACAGGGACGATAGTGGAATGTTTCCATAACTTAGGGACCTTTTGTTGCTCAAGGGAAAGTGTAAGGGAAAGGTATTTCAACTCATCCACCTTCGCTACCTGAAAGTGGATGAGTCGCCTCTAAAGCCTGCCCCACAGTAGAGGATTAATCTGACTAGATTTGAAAAACATGGGAGACCACAGACACAGCAGAACCGTTTCCTGGTCAACTCGCTCTCAATGGTTACTGCGGGGTTCTGCTCACACCCCCAAATGCTGTTCAGTCAAACTAAATATCAAACATGTTTTTATGGCATGATTAAAATCTGTGTCTGTTAATCCCTCACACTACAGATTAATTTGGTCAGTTATCTGTTCAGAAGGGCCAGATCCGGACCGAAATCTGTGGGGCAGGCACAAAAAGCCTCAGGCAGTTAGCTCACATGCTGTCTGAGTAAGTGAATAGTTGTTATGTCAATACTTAAATCTGTGTAAGTGTATGTATGCTGTATGCTCGGTATTTGCCTTACACAAAGGTAACAATCATGGGATGTGTATGAATGAGCCTCGAGGGATCATTAAGAGATCCAAGAACACATGTAAGACATGCTAGCTCAGACCCACAGACATCGCGAACAGAAACAATCAAACATCCAAATATCTGACGGTGTACATTAAAAATATGGACAGAGAGATGTAACTGCACAACTCAAAACCTGTTAGATTTGATAGCTCAAGGACTTTACAACAGTTAATTCATTGATTAGCAATCAAACACCAAATTGTCCACCTGTTATTTTGATATAAACATTGCTTGAATAAAAAAAGTTCTTAGGTGTTAATATTTATTTGCTCCCTCATAACAGGAAACAGATTGTCACAAGAATGTGTCATTCATGATCAAAACCTACACCCCAGCCCGCCCACTTCGCTCTGCATCGGCAAACCGACTCGCTGCCCCCTCACTGAGAGGATCACAGAGGCATTCGCAGAACTCGAGACTGTTCACTGTCCTCGCTCCCAAAAACACAGTTCTTCCGACTCTACCTCGACTAAGACGACGACAAAAAAAACAACCAAAAAAACTTAGTTTTGTTATATTTAAATATTTGTACCCAAATGTTTAAATGCACTTATTGTAAGTCACTTTGGATAAAAGCGTCTGCTAAATGACATGTAATGTAATAATGCAATATTGGCGATAGTTAATGAGGTCAGTGGGGGCCAAACCAGCCTTTTCAGGGATGCGGGGAACAGAGGCAGTTTTCAGGCTGATGGGTACAATACCGAGTTGGAGAGATGAATTAACCATGTCCTGAATGTGACAGCAGACCGAGGGAAGGCAGGCTCTGACCCCGGCTTGGCTTGCTGTCGGTTAACCCGGCTAGCTGTTGCGGTGCAAGCCTCCTGCCGCAGCCGGTTTTGACCATCAACATGACTGCTGCAGCTGCCCTCGTCGCCGCTTGGGGAGGCTTTTCTGACTTGTTTTGAAGTGTCACGCAACTCTTCCCTCTTTTTGAAAAAATACAGTAAATCTAACTGTCTTTTTGACATGTTTGCGTTGAAATGGTAAACTTTTTTTCCCTCTCTGCTTGCTCCTCAGATGCGGCGAATTTCAAAAGTTAATTTTCTTTCTGTGTCAGGGGCGTGGTTTGTTGGCCCAGCTTTTCAGTGCGTCAACAGATCTCCGACTCTTTCAAATGACGTTAAATCTTAATAAACATGAAATTCTTGGTTCAAAGCACTGCTGTGGTTTGATCTTCTCTCAGGGTGTTGCTGTCTGCCTCCTGCAGCTGCCCACTTTCCAGTTTCATGTCAAAGGTTTAAGTACTGACACTGAAGGCATTTAAACAAAGTTCCTTGGTCCTGATCTCCCTCCCTCCTCCTGATCTCTCGCTCCCAGGTCCTTGTATGTGCCGCTTGCATCCGAGCACAGATTCGGCGTCTTCACCGCGGTCGAGCCAATCGGTCGGGGCTGTGTTTATTGCTGCAACCAGAGCATTGTCTGCTGGTTGTGTGCTGCATGGTGGCTGCCTTCCCTGCCACGCCCGATTTCTTCACCCCTCTCCCTCTTTGGAAGGGATGCCAATGCACCCAGACTCATAACTGGAACTGGAACGCTAAGGCTAACGCTGAGGCTAACGCCAACGCCAAGTGTAAACTTCTTTTCCTTCCTCCATCTCACCCTGTTCTCTGTATCCCCCTCTCTCACACCAACTAACTTCATGTCCTCTGGGTCAGTCGGTTTCTCTGTTTCCTCTTGATAGTGTTCATGGTTGAAATGTTGACTCACAGGTGTATGTGCTCATGAAGAAAGACATCACTTTCTGTGCAAGTGGTTTCAAAGTGGGAAAGTCTGCTTCAGAAACCAAACTCCAGAAGTAGCCAACACCTGCTCTGAGTTCAACTTGGAGAATGTTACTTGTTTGCAGCTCAATTATTTCACTCTCCAGAGCAGCGCTGTGTGATGGTTGGCGTGAGGGGGAAGGTTAGAATTAGCACTCAGCTCGTTCACAAGAATTCACAAGAGTAATTTCACTGGAAACGTTCTACTTGCTCTACCGACTTGACAGCATTTTCTGGCACAGGAGTGAAGTCAGAGCCGGTTTTATGGGGAGGTGAATCAGGTGAGGATTGAAACCAGGTGTGCCTCATTGCCCTTGTCAGAAGTGAGTTAACTCCTCCTCCGCAGGAAAACACAGAAAAAGAGACAGAGACAGAAAAAGGGGAAGACAAGTACACAAAACATAACACAAACACAACCCAGGCCATAACACTTCTTTCTCTTCCCATTTTGTTTTCTATGTTTAAGGCCATTAAACTTTCTCTGCTAGCTTCAAAGAAGTTGCTGCCATTTCAAATGTTATTAGTGACACTGGGCCACACAGTTGGTGTAGTGGTAACTTAGCACTCTTGCATTTACAGCAGGGCCTTTCTGCCCTTCTGCATGGAATTTGCATGTTCTCCCCGTGTGTGCGTGGGTTTTCTCTGGCTTCCTCCCACTGTCCAAAAACATGCAATATGGAGAATAGGTCAAATGTTTAGGTTAGCTCCCTGTTCTCTGGCAACAGATGGTTCTGCCCTGTTTTGCACATTAGGGTTTGTTTCTATGCGTGGTCCTGTGACGTGACTCCGCCTATCGCCCATGTCAGCTGACAGTGGCACGGCACTCCCCGTGACCCTCCTGTGGAGGATAAAGCGGTAGAAGATAGACGGATGGATTACTGACAATGATTCGTTCATAGGAACTCTTGTTTGGAGATTTTCCACAGCACATTGCGAGCACCACTCGTGAAAGGAAGAGGGCTAAATATGAACAGCTACGGTGACCAACTGTCGAGAGCAGGGCTGGAAGGTGAGGTGCATGCCCACTGATTTTTGGAGCATTCACCTTAAATAGTCCATCTTTACATCACTGAAGATGCGTTCAGGTGCATCAGTAAAATGTGTTTTTGACATTTTTGACAGTGTAAATATAAAGTGAAGTGGCTCTGACACACACGCATGCCCACATGTGTGTTTATATACAGTATACTGAACATATATAAACTGTTCTGTCTTTGGAGGTTCTTACTCATCCAGGTCATTGGTCATTGTCATCTTCACTAGTTAAGCTGTGACACTGTCAGTGTCAGAGTACTTGTTTACACAGTCCTCACTGCATTTAATCTATACAGATTATTCCCTCCCTGAGGCATGTGTTACTTTGCTTGCATCACGCTGTAAACAAAGAGAATTCATTAAGTCATTGAGACATAGTAAACAGTGATTAGAGAGTAATAGGTATCCAGTTATAGGAATGAAAGTAAACATCCACAACATGCACTATGTCCATAGTTCCAGTTTCCAGTTTATATGAATACTGCTGTACAAATAAACTTGCCTTATTTCCTCCTTCACAACATCCATGAACCTTCTCTTTGGTCTTCCTCTTTTGCTCCTGCTGCCCGGCAGTTCCATCTTCAACATCCTTTGTCCAATATAATCACTGTCCCTCCTCTGCTTGTGACCGAACCATCACAACCTTGACTCTCTTACGTTACTTTCCAAACCCTGAGCTGTCCCTGGAATGAGCTAATTTCTAATCCTGTCCATCCTGGTCATCTTCAGCTCAGACACCTCCAGCTCCAGCACTTTGCTGTCTTTCTGTCACACATCACCCCTGACATCCTCCTCTTCCCCTCTCTTGTGTACTGCACATTGCTTTAGAAGGTTAACCCCAGGTATTTCAACTCATCCACCTTCGCTACCTGAAAGTGGATGAGTCGCCTCTAAAGCCTGCCCCACAGTAGAGGATTAATCTGACTAGATTTGAAAAACATGGGAGACCACAGACACAGCAGAACCGTTTCCTGGTCATTCATGATCAAAACCTACACCCCAGCCCGCCCACTTCGCTCTGCATCGGCAAACCGACTCGCTGCCCCCTCACTGAGAGAATCACAGAGGCATTCGCAGAACTCGAGACTGTTCACTGTCCTCGCTCCCAAAAACACAGTTCTTCCGACTCTACCTCGACTAAGACGACGACAAAAAAAACAACCAAAAAAACGTAGTTTTGTTATATTTAAATATTTGTACCCAAATGTTTAAATGCACTTATTGTAAGTCACTTTGGATAAAAGCGTCTGCTAAATGACATGTAATGTAATAATGCAATATTGGCGATAGTTAATGAGGTCAGTGGGGGCCAAACCAGCCTTTTCAGGGATGCGGGGAACAGAGGCAGTTTTCAGGCTGATGGGTACAATACCGAGTTGGAGAGATGAATTAACCATGTCCTGAATGTGACAGCAGACCGAGGGAAGGCAGGCTCTGACCCCGGCTTGGCTTGCTGTCGGTTAACCCGGCTAGCTGTTGCGGTGCAAGCCTCCTGCCGCAGCCGGTTTTGACCATCAACATGACTGCTGCAGCTGCCCTCGTCGCCGCTTGGGGAGGCTTTTCTGACTTGTTTTGAAGTGTCATGCAACTCTTCCCTCTTTTTGAAAAAATACAGTAAATCTAACTGTCTTTTTGACATGTTTGCGTTGAAATGGTAAACTTTTTTTCCCTCTCTGCTTGCTCCTCAGATGCGGCGAATTTCAAAAGTTAATTTTCTTTCTGTGTCAGGGGCGTGGTTTGTTGGCCCAGCTTTTCAGTGCGTCAACAGATCTCCGACTCTTTCAAATGACGTTAAATCTTAATAAACATGAAATTCTTGGTTCAAAGCACTGCTGTGGTTTGATCTTCTCTCAGGGTGTTGCTGTCTGCCTCCTGCAGCTGTCCACTTTTACAGTTTCATGTCAAAGGTTTGAGTACTGACACTGAAGGCATTTAAACAAAGTTCCTTGGTTGGAGGAACTTTGTGAAAAACCCCAGGTATTTCAACTCATCCACCTTCGCTACCTGAAAGTGGATGAGTCGCCTCTAAAGCCTGCCCCACAGTAGAGGATTAATCTGACTAGATTTGAAAAACATGGGAGACCACAGACACAGCAGAACCGTTTCCTGGTCAACTCGCTCTCAATGGTTACTGCGGGGTTCCGCTCACACCCCCAAATGCTGTTCAGTCAAACTAAATATCAAACATGTTTTTATGACATGATTAAAATCTGTGTCTGTTAATCCCTCACACTACAGGTTAATTTGGTCAGATAATCTGTTCAGAAGGGCCAGATCCGGACCGAAATCTGTGGGGCAGGCACAAAAAGCCTCAGGCAGTTAGCTCACATGCTGTCTGAGTAAGTGAATAGTTGTTATGTCAATACTTAAATCTGTGTAAGTGTATGTATGCTGTATGCTCGGTATTTGCCTTACACAAAGGTAAAAATCATGGGATGTGTATGAATGAGCCTCGAGGGATCATTAAGACATGCTAGCTCAGACCCACAGACATCGCGAACAGAAACAATCAAACATCCAAACATCTGACGGTGTACATTACAACACATTCACACGTGTTCTGCATTCATTCATTGTCTACGTGAGGGTGCTGGAGTTCATCCCAGCTGACACAGGGCAAAAGGCAGAGTCACACCCTGGACAGGGTGAACCGTGAGCACTACAGCTGGGCCTTCACCTCAGCCATCATTGCCGAGAAAATAAATCATTGCGGAAAAAAAGCAACAGTACGATGGAAAACTTTTAACAACTGCAATTCTTTAGTTAACGATT
The DNA here is from genome assembly GCF_019176455.1 of Solea senegalensis. Taxonomy (NCBI): domain Eukaryota; kingdom Metazoa; phylum Chordata; class Actinopteri; order Pleuronectiformes; family Soleidae; genus Solea; species Solea senegalensis. The sequence continues at coordinate 1,426,948 of NC_058026.1, read as the reverse complement.
TTAATAACAAAGAAGTCAACAAATAGACCATAACATCAATAACATTCTCTGCAACAAGATACATTCTCAAAATATACTTCATAAAACTGGAGACCATTATGACTACATAGTTGAAATTAAACAAACATACACAGTGCAAACATAGCTAACATCTGGAAATATGAAATGAGGTCACCCTGTGACAACGAGGCTCATTTCATCAGCATGGACAGCGCTATGAAATCACGGCGCACAACAAACCATACAGATATTGACAAATTCATTCATGAGCATCCTCAAACTACAATACAATTTCAAATGCACAAGCTGATAATACAATACATCAGCTCTGGGATCCCACCTCGGCCGGCGTGTGTCGGCCCTCACTTGCGCCGCGCGGCATAGTACACTGGCGACCGGGAATCCTTCTGCGCATTCTCGTTTTTTTGTATGTGTATGTGTTTTTTTTCCTTTTCCCTAATAGGAGTGTCAGTGCCACTCAATATACTGTAATGCAGTGCATATTGTAATGAAACGTCAAATGGATGAAGTACCCAGTATCTCTCTCTCTCTCTCTCTCTCTCCCTCTCTCCCTCTCTCTCCCTCCCTTGCCTTAAGGGCTGAATACTTTACAGAATCATCGATACATCTTGTTCCTCTTGTGTCACGCTGTCAACAAAGTCATTGAGTCATTGAGTCATTAACTCATTAAGACATATTAAATAGTGATAGATATGATGAATAGCCCCTTTGTTACTTTCACAACATTCCAATCTGGAGGAATGAGGAAAAAGTCGCTGATGACTACATAGTTCCAGTTTTATTGTGAGAACATATACGGTAAATATTTGTGTCAGAAAAACAGCTACAAGAGCAGAACAACTGTAGTAATGACAGAGGTATAAAATCCATCATGAAGATGTGGGAAAGAGTTGTTGAAGCTTGTTTAAGGTGTATGCTTCCTCTAGGGAACATTATTAGAAAGCATAACATACACTTTCATTGTTATGCAGATGACACACAGCTATATTTATCGATGAGGCCGGATGAAATAAATCAGGTTGTTCAACTCCAGGAATGTCTCAGAGACATTAAGTCCTGGATGACCTGTAACTTTCTACTTTTAAACTCAGAAAAAACTGAGGTCATTATACTCGGCCCTAAACACCTCAGAGAAAAACTTTCCGATCACATTGTCACTTTAGATGACATCACCCTGGCTTCCAGTTCCACTGTGAGGAACCTTGGAGTTACTTTTGACCAGGAAATGTCTTTTGATTCACACATAAAACTCATTTCCAGACCAGCCTTCTTCCACCTGCGGAACATTATGAAAATTAGAAACATTCTGTCTTTACAGGATGCTGAAAAACTAGTTCATGCTTTTGTTACATCTAGATTAGATTACTGTAACTCCTTTATTATCAGGATGTTCCAACAGGTCTGTTAGAACCCTTCAGTTCATTCAAAATGCAGCAGCACGAGTTCTGACAGGAACTAGAAAGAGAGACCATATAACTCCAGTGTTAGCTTCTCTACACTGGCTCCCCGTACAGTTTAGAATTCAATTTAAAATCCTCCTCCTCACGTACAAAGCACTTAATGCTCAGGCCCCTTCATACCTGAAAGACCTAGTCTTACCTTATCACCCTAACAGACCACTTAGGTCACACAATACAGGCTTACTTGTGGTTCCCAGAGTCTGTAAGAGTAGAATGGGAGGCAGAGCCTTTAGTTACCAGGCTCCTCCTCTCCAGGCTCCTCCTCTCCTGTGGAACCAGCTCCCAATGTTTGGCAGGCAGAGACTCTCTTAAAACTTTCCTTTTTGATAAAGCTTATAGTTAAAGCTGGTACAGGGAAACCTGGACCATCTCTTAGTTATGCTGCTATAGAACTAAACTGCTGGGGGATTTTGCTGTGGTACACGCACATTCACTCTCTCACACTCAGGATATGATTATGACTTTTTATATGTCATTAACCTTGTCTCTTTCTCTCCCTAGTTTGTGTCTTTCCTTCCTTCCCTCTCTCTCTCTCTGTATTCTCATCATGCAGGTTGCAGGATCAAGATCCAGTTTTCGAGGCTACGCTTATCATCACCATTATTATTATGTTATAATTAAAAAGTCGATATCAGTAACTGTATAAACTTGTAACCTGATACAGTGGTTGTGTATCTGCTGCTTGTCTCCCTTTCTCTCTTCTGTCTCTACCTCATCTCCCTCTTGTCCTTTCTCTCCCCCCATTTTCTGTCCCCCACCTCTCCGCTGTCCCCGCACATCTCTGAGCCTGGTTCTGTCAGAGATTTCTTCCTGTTAAGAGGGAGTTTTTTCTCTCCACTGATGCCTAGTGTTTGCTCATTGTGTGAACTGCTGTGTTTCTCTGCTCTCTTTGATGTTGTCTATGTGCAGTGCCTTGAGATAATGTATGTTATGATTTGGTGCTATACAATTAAAATTGAATTGAATTGATTTGAATTGAGAAAAGTGAAAATCTGAGAGATGTAACTGCACAACTCAAAACCTGTTAGATTTAATAACTCAAGGACTTTACAACAGTTAATTCATTGATTAGCAATCAAACACCAAATTGTCCACCTGTTATTTTGATATAAACATTGCTTGAATAAAAAAAAGTTCTTAGGTGTTAATATTTATTTGCTCCCTCATAACAGGAAACAGATTGTCACAAGAATGTGTCATTTTGTGATTGGGGAAACACTGACAGACTTTTTCACATTTAGGGTCCAAACTACGGATAAATTAATCAAGAAAATGCTTGACAGATCAACCAGTCAATAAGTGTTAAAAGTCACATGATGCTTTTTTCTTAAAGCATTTGGAACTGCATTGAATGTTGCTGTGGCCGATCGAAGTATGGATGAGCATCAGTAACATTAACAAACTTCAAATTTAGTTCCAGTCGCTCTCTATTAGATGTGTAAACAAGCAAAGATTTGCCACCTTAGCTCAAAAACGCTTGGTCAGTGTTCTACCTACAACTTTGTCTCTGCTGCCCCCACGTGGCTGAATAAGGCAAGTGCAAATAATTCTCACAAATTAAATCCATTTTGAAGGCTGGGGTTCTCAAACGTTTGCACCAAGTACCACCTGGTTTATACATCCATCCATTATCTACCGCTTTATCCTCCACCGTATGGTCGCGGGGGGTGCTGTGCCAATCTCAGCTGACATAGGGTGATAGGCGGGGTCACACCCTGGACAGTTTGCTGGTTTATACAGTAGAAGAGTTATTCTGATTGTCCTCCAAGCTCACTTTACACTGATAGATGTTCTTACAAGAACTCTTAGAAATGGTCCAGTTGCTTGCAGTGTTGTCCTGTGGGGCAACTGGGACATTCCATAGTGCCCAGTAAAAATGCTTGGTTTCGCCACTAAATATCGTTTTTTTTTTTTTTGTGAGAGTCAGACAACACTACTGTCACTCAACTCACCATCACGTCTTGCTCCAAACGCTCATGAGACTTCAAAGTTATTGCAGGAGGACGACATGGCAGAATTTGGAGTCACCTGAGAAAAAATGGCGGCAATTATTTACCTCCAGATTGCAGAGGTTTTAAAGTCTTCAAAAATGTTCTACCACAGTCGAATAAACGTTGTGACATAAGGGGAACATACGTAAGGAAAGTCAAACTTTTGTTCCCAGAACTTTCCCAGGATCCAAAAATTGTTAGCTAGCACATAGCATGTAAGTAAGAATAACCAACAACAGAGGAATATGCTGTTTTAACAGTTAATGGATATGTATTACAGTTAATTGGAGTTCAAAGTTCAAAATTAAAAGATGCAGGCTCCCCCTTGGGGCTACTTGACCTGTACTGGAACAGTTGAGACCTGACCTCACTAAAATGTATGTGTATTTTATTTTCTAAGAATAACTACTGTAACCTTTCTTTAGTGGTGGGGGAGAGTCAGTGGCTCTTATTTTGAAAACCAGGGTGAAAGGAAATGAGGATGTGCAAGAAAAGCGAAGTGACCGCGAGTATGAAGAACATAAAATCTGGTCTGCTGGTCCATGCGAGGAATGAAAATGAAAGATGTGTCTTTTATTTTTCAAGAATAACCACTAAAATAAAAATGTGTATTTTGTTTTGTAAAAACAACTACGATTGAAGGAATGTGAATATATGTTTTTATTTAAAATTAGCCAGACTGTAGAAAAATATCCACCCATTTTGTGATGGTGCATTGAATTTAAATCTGAAGTCAGAACTGGGCGTGACGTTGCCTCTCGGGTTAGTCATTGTTGAAAAAACAGTCGATAACAACGAAACAAACAAAAACTGAACACTACTATGTTTAAGACTGTGTTTGTACAAGTGGCAGCCATCTTGGAATCCAACTGGAAGACTAAGAAATTCTGACTTCTGGTATTGCTAACAGATACGATTGCGTTGTGGCACAGCTGTTTATATCAGATATCTCTAATTCCAGTTTCAGATATAATACATAGCATAACTTATTTCTGACCATCATCATAATTCAAGTTCAAGATATCTTTAATTATCCTCGATTTAGGATTGATTAATAATGTAATGATTAAGCTTCAAGTGTAAATTTTCTGTAGTAGGCAGGTGAGATTCAAGTGAGGTAGAACATTTTGTAGTCAGACAGGGTCAAAATCAACATCATTCATGGAACTAAAACGAGGCATATTAAGTTTATGTAACTTGTGCTGTTTAACATACTAATATAGTCATATTTTTAATATCTTTGTCATTGCAGAAAAAAACAACAATCTATGAGTGGCTTCCTGATTGGAACACCATCACGTACACCACAGCAAGCATCCGTCTCGACCGATAGCATCCTTAACATGCTAGTCACTGACATGAGGCCTCTGTCAATGGTCGAAGATGACGGCTTCAAGACGATGTTTCACACCTTGAATCCTGGTTACACTCTTCCCTCAAGGAAGCTTACGGAGAGAAAATATGAACAGACATTCAATGAAGTGAACAAACTTGCTCTCGTTTGGACAAATGTAGCCAGGCCTACCTTGGTGTTACTTCTCACTACATCAGTTTTTGAATAAAGATGCTGCAATTATGTTTCTTCTTTTTTTTAACCAATTCATCGGAAAAATAATCGACCGATTAATCGATTATTAAAATAATCATTAGTTGCAGCCCTAGTAAAAACAGAATTACAGCTATTTTGACTAGTAAAAATGACGTTGCAGATATCGGTAGTGAATACTCTGTAGAGACTAAACGTTAAAACGGTTTCGTCATATTTGCCTATATATATATAGACCGGCTCCTCGTGGCAAGCACGATGGATAACATACACTCACAAACACACACACACACACACACACACACACACACACACACACACAGGTAACACACTCACACACATACAAACAAGAGACACAGAAGCAACCTCTGCTTATATCTGTTTAATGCTTTGAGCCTGAAGCAGCAAATGAGACCAAAAACTGAGGAAAGAAGTTCTTTTTCATTTTCATTTTCATTTTCATGTGACACCTACAGCAAGTCCCAGTCTCAGTTCCCGTCCCAGTCCCAATTCCAGTCCCAGTTCCAGTTCCAGTCCCAGTCCTCTCGTAAACCCCTAACTCATAAATTCTACCGCTTTATCCTCCACATGAGGGTTGCAGGAGTCGCTGGTGCCAATCTTAGCTGACGGGGGTACAGTGGGAGGAACCCGGAGAACCCACACAAGTAACTATTAGCGATTAAATGTGTCCTCGGCATGTTACCCATCCTCGACTTGAACAAGAAGAGAACACGCAAACTCAACACAGTAAGGGCTTGAGAAGAACCAGGGCTCCAACCTGGGACCTTCCTGCTGTCAAACAACAGAGACACCCACTGGCCCACCGTGCTACTCCTCCTCTCCGTTACTTTTAACAGACATATTGAGCACCTGATAAATTGGCAGATGAGTATGTGGTTGTCTAAAATGACAAGATTCCACACCAGGGTACACACACACACACACACACACACACACACTAAGTGATGCCAGGATGGATGAGAAAGCTCCAGAGTGGAAAACACCAAAGGAAGAAGGCTTAAAAGATTTGTATTGATTTGGGTATTTCCAACCGTTGGTGAGTGCGCGGGAGGGTGAGTGGCGGTGGTGGGCGGGGCCGCTTTGGTCCTTTGACTTCCTGACACCCATCATCATCATCATCATCATGGCCATCGTTTTCATTGTACACATCAGGCTGTATGAGTTCATATGACTGAAAAAGCATTAGCCACAGAGATTACATGAGTATACTTTCATCTGCACCACTTTATCGGATTTAATGGGAAACCAAATGAAATAACACAATAAAGATAACGATAAAGCGGAGTAATTTTTTATTTATTTATTATTTCTTTTTACTGTGGGATGATTTAAGTGCTCTGTTCTGTACTCAGCTCTGTCTGGAGCCTGAAAAAGGCAGATATATTTATGTAATGCAACGGCGTATTAGGGCCACAGAATAAAGTCTTAATTCACGAGAATAAAGTCATAATATTCCAACCTGCCTTATGATATTCGGATTCATATGATAAACTAGAGAAACCACAGAACCGATAATCCTGCAGTCGACCAGTTCCAGCAATTTCCCGCTCCACAAAAGCAGCCATTTCCTCCAAGTCCAAGTCAAAAATTGTCCCGCGACCCAACCCAGTCTTTGGGAAATTCTGATGTAGAGCGTGCTAAGACGCGTTAAAGGTGTAATTAAACATCACTTTTATTCAACAAAATATTGAACAACGAGAATTTTGCCGTGTAAAAAAATGAATGTGAAGTTTTTGCTTTGCATTCTTAAAGGTCTTTCGTGGTCAGTCCATCTAAACCTTCACTCTTTATTTAATTAAGGTCTGAAGTCAGTTGTATCTTTTTTGTGTGGTGGTTTTGACTAGATTTCATTTGTCTGCAAATAAATCCTTTGCAATAGTCTTATTGTAACTTATCTCGTAGATTATCTCGTAGAGCTTTTACAAACATTCCTCCTTACAAGTACCAAATATGATGAATATTTGTGTGTCTCTTAGAGTCAGAAACAGAACTTTATTCATCTCTAGAGGGAAACTGGAAAAAGAGTGAGCACTTTATTTGATTCAGGTGGGTTTTCATAACAACTATCAGCAGTTAGATGCTTTAAAAGAAAAATGACAGCAGCTTATGAAAGGAAAAGACAACATTTCCAGCCTACAACATGGGCTCTAAGGGAAGTCCGTCTCTGTTTTCATCACATTCGGCATCACTTCCAGCTCCATCTTTAAGGTTCTGGGTAACAGCACCCCCTGGTGGTACAGCATTCTTATGCTTTACTTTGAAAATGTCCCATCTCTCAGGCAGCAGGCCCTTGTTGAACAGAACCAAAGCCAGTGCAGAAAAAGCTAGGATGGTTATCAGAGTAAACAGCATGGAGAATGTTCTGACCGCAAATGTTTGGACGTAGACGCCGTCCTCCAGTGTGCAACCGGGAAGGCAAAGAACAACAGGAAGACCTACAGTGTTCTCTCCTAACAGAATCCTCACAATCAGCCCTACGATGTAACCCACCGCACCACCGTACGCGTTTGTCACTTTGAAGAAGAGCACACAAACCAGCTGGGGGAACATAAGCGTGTAGGCAATGTCTGCTCCAAGAATCCAGAGGAGGAGGACGCTTTTAGTGAAGAACGTTATGGATGTTCCAGCGATGCCCACAACCACGATTGAGATCCGAATCACCCACTGCATTTCACGATCTGAGGCCTGGGGACACAAAATGAGACGTGTCATTATATTCATTCATGTTCCTGTGCTCTCCTCAAGAAAACTGATGTAGTATTTAATGTATTTTAATTTGCATTGAATGAAAAGGTTAAACGAGCTATAGCTAAGAAATTCATTGTATAAAAATCCCAACATGACCATGATGTGTCATTAGAGAGAGGGAAACACTGACACTGGCTTCACTGCTAAAAAAATGGTGCAGCCACTTAAATTTACAATTTAAATATTCATTTGCAGGCCACAAACTCAAACTTTGGTCTGTGGCTCCACCCACCTAACAATGCATCTTGTAGCACTTTGACAACCAGGTTACCAGCATGGTTAATCAAAACCTGCAGCTATGGGTCAGAAATGCCTCAGCACCAGTGGAGAAGAGAAGCCACGCACACATGGAGCGAATGCAAGGTTTATTGTAATCCTTTTTAAAGCTAAAGGGTGAAGTTCCCTCCACAGATTTACAGCAATCAACCCGAGACCACATCTCCACAGTCCACATGCCACTGAGCTGCTGCCATCAGCAGAGTCCTGCAGTCCTCACCTGTTTGCGCAGAATGTTCTTGTAGATGTTTAACGAGAAGATAGAAGTTACAGATAACAGTGCTGAGTCTGTGGAGGACATGACGGCTGCAGCGATGGCTCCAATTCCAATGATTGAGATGAAAGACGGAGTGAGGTACTGCAGAGTCAGAGGAAGGACCATCGACTGCTCGCCACGTTCATAAGGAGACAGAGAGCCGTACATCGTCAGGTTCCAGTCTGGACAAGAGATATGACAGTTCCACTTTTGAAACATGAACGTCCTTAACAACACTCCAACAAAAACACTGGCTCTCCTGTCATGTTAAAGGTTTTGCTGTGAACTGTATATAAAAATGGACGTTGTCTCCTGTTGAAAAGGATGGAAGTAGCAGTTAGCCACCAGAGGGCAACTGCTGGTTGCAGGAAGAACTGCTTGAATAGAAGTCTTTGGGAAAATTAGCTTCTTCTCAACATTTGCCTGAGGAGTTAATGTCTCAATCTCTAGTTTTAGCATTTTCCCATTTAGAGGAAAATTACAATAAAGCATGGTACATGTGAATGGACACCAGTTTGACTGACAGCTGGTATCATCCAGTAAGTGCGTTGTTGCAGGTGACGTCTGTGAACGTACAGTTTTTTGGTGCTGGTCAAATCAAGAATCTTGAGGCTTCACATGGGATTCCATTATTGCAACTAATAGACAAAATCCATTTTAGGCACATTCTATGGGTTTTGCTATCTAATGCAGTTTCAGATACCAGGTTCTATTTAAGTATTCTGGAAGGTGTCACATTGAGCCAGCACATACCCTAAAACTGACCAAGCTACATGGAACTCATGGGAGTGTGCTTGTTTCTCCAGTGACCTCTGTGTTAAACTTCTGTCGTCTCTTGAATGTAATTCCCACCTGTGGAGGCAGCGACAGCTCCGATCAAGACTGGAGGGATTCCCAGTATTAAAACTATAATGGCAGCAACATAGCAGGTTAACTGGGCTGTCCGTGATGAGGTGGCAGACAGCGTCCTCTGGTGGAAGCCCTGAAATGAAAGATTGCCAAGAGACTGGAGACAAAAGCAGAGTAGGAGGAGGATGAAGACAAAGAGAGAATGTAGCAACTTTTATACAGTATATATAGATATACATATACATATCTATATCTATCGATATGTATATATATATACATACACACATATATGTATATATGTGTGTGTGTACATATATATATATGTTTACACACACTCAGTAAGCAGCTTGTTCAGATTGAGGAGAATATGTCACTCCTAAATATTTGCGGTGTACCACAAAGTTCAGTTTTGGGCCCAATTGTTTTTGTCAGTGTCACTTATTCTTCAATATTTGACTCATGGCACTGAGGTTTTTTGCGTCACATGTAGTCTGATCCCAGGGACATCAAGAGCTTAGGTGAACTAGTAAAAATACATCGAACGTTCATGCCCTGTACGTGAAAGTGGTTTGCAACCGATGATGATTATCAATATTCAGCTTACCAACAATAAGAAGTCATCAATCCACTTCCAGACCTTGTCTTTCTCCAGAGAGCCAACCCAGGGTTCATGAAGCGTGTTGTTAAAAGCTGTCTCAGCGATGTTTAAAGACGTATCGTTGAGCAGAAGGAAGGGGACGCACAGCCACTGGTAACACACGTAGAGATCATCAAACTTAAGATATTAAGGCTAGGATATTACAGGATGATCCCAACTATCGCCCTATGTCAGCTGAGATTGGCACACCCTCATGTGGAGGATAAAGCAGTAGCAGATGGATGTACATGCATCCAGGGTCACATGTCTGGGATGCAGGGGCTAAGAAGGTCATCCCAGTTTGACCAGGGTCTGAACAGGGTTTCTCCCTGGAATTGGCTCCAACCCCCATGTCAAGCATAAACCAGTAGAAAATGCATTCATGCATAAAATTAGGTTATTTTATTTTACTTTATCAAACCTCTCTTGGAAATGATGCATATAGTGATTTAAAAAGTGGGCCCCTTTACAGAAAGTATGGGACGTACCCCTGTGGAAAATAAACAGAATATCTTGAACACATGTGCTAGAGTAGCCTCACCAAACTGACAACAATGAGACACAGCTGGATGATGTCAGTGAAGGCCACTGAGTAAAGGCCTCCTAACAAAGTGTAGATAATGGCCACAGCTGATGAGATGCACACAGAATAAGCAAAGTGCAAGTCCAGGATCACAGTCATGGTTAATCCTGTTGGACAAAAAAACACAAAAAGGCAAACACAGTTAAACTTTCATGAGCACCATGGGGCGCCATTTGTTAAGTTCCTCATTCTGAATTGAACAGTTACATTTTGCCACATTTAACTCAAACAATGACAAAATAAATGGAGTAAATTTACAAAATTATACACAACTTAGTTATATGCTAAACCTTTATATCTAAATGTTAAATATTTGAAAAATACGCACATGAGCCAGACTCAGGCCTGCCCACTCCAAACATGTCCCCTCACTCCACACCCACTAACATTTTTAGTTGGTTTAGCTGGCATTATTGGCTGCAGGGGACTTGGATCCCCCTCACTCATGACCATGGCTAATCATGACACACCTATGGGCAGCATTCTGTTCCCTCTGTGGGGCTCTGTGCTGAGCACTTGGGCTCTTGGATGTTCTGTGGGGCTCTGTGTCAGGGTACAGACCTGGCAAACCCTTGGACCTCTGGCCCATACCTATGCTTGGGGTATCGGCCCCTGGACGGCTCAGGGTCTGCCCATCTCCTGTCCCCTGGAGGTTCCCCTGGTTGGAGGGGCCTATACAGATCTCTACATATTCCGTCTCGGGGGGACTTGTGGTTAGCGTGAGTGTGTGAAGCTAAGGTAGAGCATACAGCTGTTGTGCCAGGGTACAGACATGGCGGACCTTAGTATAATGTTACCAGAGTGTTTTCAATTTGTCATGTAGCTGAGTTTACCTAAGCCAAGCAGAGTGCATGCCACCCACATGACATCCATGAGCAGAGCAGGCAGCACCAGAGAAGCACTCAGTACGTTGCCATAATTGATCTGGAATGGGTCCATCATGGTGACGTACTTCATGTCCCTCATTGGCTTGGCAAAGAATAGACCACCTTGTTCAGAGGATGAGATCAGTCAGTCAGTCATCATCTAACCGCTTTATCCTCCACCAGAGGGTTGCGGGGGGTGCTGTGCCAATCTCAGCTACATCGGGCGATAGGCGGGGTACACCCTGGACAGTTCGCCAGTCCATCGCAGGGCCACACACACCTAGAGACAAACAACCATTCACTCTCACACTCACTCCTATGGTCAATTTAGAGTGTCCAATTTACCTATTCCCCACATTGCATGTTTTTGGACTGTGGGAGGAAGCCGGAGTACCCGGAGAGAACCCACGCACACACGGGGAGAACATGCAAACTCCATGCAGAAAGGCCCTTGTTCCAACCGGGGCTCGAACCCGGGTCTTCTCGCTGCAAGGCGAGAGTGCTAACCACTACACCACCGTGTGGCCCCAGAGGATGAGATATTAAATATAATTACTGTATATATTACTGAATCAGTAACATAGCAAATTCTGTGAGGGTAGTTTCCACCCGCTCTACTCGCCTCGCCTCGCCATGGCACGGTTAAGTTACTTTTTTTATTACCTGGTCTGGCAAGGTTCCAAGCTGAGTAGGTACTGCCAGCCACTGAGTGCCGTCACAGGAGGAGACTTCCAAAACAACAGGTGCGAGTATTGTACAGGTTTAAATGACATACACCTCAGCAGTCTTACATTACTCTGAACAACTCTTACATTACAGTGTCACCACAAGACTTCAGTCACTTACATTTACAAAGTATATCCAACAAATAAATGATGTTTGTCTCTATATGTATCTGTCCAGGGTGTGACCCCACCTTTCGCCGTACTTCAGCAGAGATTGGCACAGCGCCCCCTTGACCCTCATGTGGGGGATAAAGTGGTAAAAGATGGATGAATGGATTAACTATAATGTAGCTGCTTACTAAAAGTGAATTATTATTGTTTTAAGGGAGAAGAATGAAAACAGAACAAAGGATTCAACACGAGAGATTTCTAGATCATCAGTCTTACCCAGTATGAAGGACAGAGATTGATGTACAGGCATTAGAGCCCAGATCAAGCCCATCTTAGGAGTGTAAACTGCCTCAGTCACACCCAGGATAAAGCCACCTCCTACCCATGTCGCTGCAGAAAAACACATGTTAAAATTCCTTTAAAAAAGACAGTTGTTTTGCTCGATTTTGAGTAGAATATTATGAAAGGTATGTATGTGAGAGCCTTATTTTACTTCAACTTTACTCTTTTGTTACTCTTTAAAACACTCTTTAGTTTGTGTTTTGTGTTTTGATAATTAATTTTGATAATTAATTTGACACATCTATGATTACAATACCTGATCATGGGTTTTTCAGACCCACTGATCTACACTGATCTACTCACCTGTCATGGTGAAAATCCCAACCAGCAAGTTAATATTTCTGTCTCCAAGCAGGACCACTTCAGTCCTGTTTCCTCTGCTGGTCTTCTCAGCCTTCTTGGCCTTCCAGGCAGCTAAAATCCCTGTGACCAGGATTAAGATGTAAAACACAACGACTGCAACCACACCAGCAATGTTCAGAGCCATGGTGTTTGTGGAGCTCCTGCACTGAAATGCAGCCAGACTCAGTGGTTTTATAGTCAGTCAAAAAAATGCACCCATACAAAGCACAAGAACAAGATTTTCCAGTGACGTATGTCAGAAGTGAAAAGTATCAAAGTAGCTATACCATATACCATATATAATTGAATGAAATATAACGAAAGTATATAATGAAAATTTCCATGATTACAATTTTAGTTACATTTCAAAAATCTATGCAAAAGCTCGGATTTATCAAATAGTTTTTTTCATGTCAACATCCTCCTTCTAAAGCCAATACTTGTGATTGGCTCTGTCAAGGTATCTTTATTGTCCCAAAGCAGGGAAAATAGGTTTGCAGCCAGGAAGACGCACACACACAGATATTCAGACATAATACACAGATGGACAACAACAGATAATCATGAGCAGATTAAAAGAACCAAATCATAATATATAAATAAATAAGCAGCATGGATGCATAAAGTGCAAAAGTGTAGGTGCAAGGTGCCCAAACAGGTTTCCCCGGCCTGAACAATCTACCAATAAACATGAGCACCGGGCAATTATAAATCAATGATAAATGATCTGCTATAGCACCTGAATGGCAGAGGGGACAAAGGAAACCTTAAATCTCTTAGTCCAAAGAGTAGCAAGACCGGCTGCAGACCTGCACTGTCAGGACCCTTCGTTGCAGACCTGCACTGTGAGGTCTCCTGCACTATCAGGACCGGAAGTTGATTCGAAGCCTTTCAAAATAAGCAGGACCCTTCTGTATAAACAGAAGGGTCCTGCAGCCAGACCCCTCTCAAGAGTAGGCACCTTCCACCGACGGCAACAGTACAAATTCAGACTGAAGAGGGTGACCTGCACAGTCTAAAATCAAAGAAGAGCTTTCTGCACACTTGTCTACTATACAGGTCAGTAAGCTGGACTTGACTCCTCCCGGTAACCTTACTGGCCACTTCAACAAGGTTACCAAGCCTGTTTCTATTGGCCAAGGTCAGGTTTCCATACCAATACAGAACATAAAAACCGATTCAATAAAACTTCTATAAAAAAGGGTCATCATCTCTGAGCAGACATTAAAAGATGACATTTTCCTCAAAAAATAGAGCCGTTGCTGAACTTTCTTTGTTGTGGAGGCAACCAGACCCCTATCATCACAATCAGGCACCTTCAGGTATTTATAGCTGTTCACCAGACTGAAATAGGGTGCACCTGCACAGTCTAATTGAAACTGAACTTCCTAAACTGAACTTCCTAAAACTGTCCATCATATCTTTTGTTTTGGACACATTTAGTTGTAAAGTAATGGGGAGAGACAGCATCCTTCAGGAGAACCCAGAGGAGGACTGAAGCTGATTTGAAAAGCTGTCATTTACCCTCACACACTGGGACCTGTCGGTCAAGAAGTCCAGTATCCAACCAACAAGATTAAAATCCAGTTTAAAAAGACTTAGCTTCTCTGCTAACATATGTGGCTGGATAGTGTTAAAAGCAGATGAGAAATCTATAAACAACAGTCTTGCCTGAGCTTTTGATCCCTCAAGGTGGCGATACAGAAGATGTGACAGCGTGACAGTGGCGTCCTCCACACCTCTACTAGGCCTGTATGCAAATTGTAGGGGGTCCAATAATTCCTCTACCTGCGATAAAACTTCACTTTTAATGAGCTTCTCCAATGTCTTCATAACTAAAGATGTCAACGCCACAGGCCGGAAATCATTAAGTGTTGAAGGCTTCTTTATCTTTGCGACAGGGACGATAGTGGAATGTTTCCATAACTTAGGGACCTTTTGTTGCTCAAGGGAAAGTGTAAGGGAAAGGTATTTCAACTCATCCACCTTCGCTACCTGAAAGTGGATGAGTCGCCTCTAAAGCCTGCCCCACAGTAGAGGATTAATCTGACTAGATTTGAAAAACATGGGAGACCACAGACACAGCAGAACCGTTTCCTGGTCAACTCGCTCTCAATGGTTACTGCGGGGTTCTGCTCACACCCCCAAATGCTGTTCAGTCAAACTAAATATCAAACATGTTTTTATGGCATGATTAAAATCTGTGTCTGTTAATCCCTCACACTACAGATTAATTTGGTCAGTTATCTGTTCAGAAGGGCCAGATCCGGACCGAAATCTGTGGGGCAGGCACAAAAAGCCTCAGGCAGTTAGCTCACATGCTGTCTGAGTAAGTGAATAGTTGTTATGTCAATACTTAAATCTGTGTAAGTGTATGTATGCTGTATGCTCGGTATTTGCCTTACACAAAGGTAACAATCATGGGATGTGTATGAATGAGCCTCGAGGGATCATTAAGAGATCCAAGAACACATGTAAGACATGCTAGCTCAGACCCACAGACATCGCGAACAGAAACAATCAAACATCCAAATATCTGACGGTGTACATTAAAAATATGGACAGAGAGATGTAACTGCACAACTCAAAACCTGTTAGATTTGATAGCTCAAGGACTTTACAACAGTTAATTCATTGATTAGCAATCAAACACCAAATTGTCCACCTGTTATTTTGAT
This sequence comes from Solea senegalensis, assembly GCF_019176455.1. Classification (NCBI taxonomy): domain Eukaryota; kingdom Metazoa; phylum Chordata; class Actinopteri; order Pleuronectiformes; family Soleidae; genus Solea; species Solea senegalensis. The sequence continues at coordinate 1,411,496 of NC_058026.1, read as the reverse complement.
ATAAACATTGCTTGAATAAAAAAAGTTCTTAGGTGTTAATATTTATTTGCTCCCTCATAACAGGAAACAGATTGTCACAAGAATGTGTCATTCATGATCAAAACCTACACCCCAGCCCGCCCACTTCGCTCTGCATCGGCAAACCGACTCGCTGCCCCCTCACTGAGAGGATCACAGAGGCATTCGCAGAACTCGAGACTGTTCACTGTCCTCGCTCCCAAAAACACAGTTCTTCCGACTCTACCTCGACTAAGACGACGACAAAAAAAACAACCAAAAAAACTTAGTTTTGTTATATTTAAATATTTGTACCCAAATGTTTAAATGCACTTATTGTAAGTCACTTTGGATAAAAGCGTCTGCTAAATGACATGTAATGTAATAATGCAATATTGGCGATAGTTAATGAGGTCAGTGGGGGCCAAACCAGCCTTTTCAGGGATGCGGGGAACAGAGGCAGTTTTCAGGCTGATGGGTACAATACCGAGTTGGAGAGATGAATTAACCATGTCCTGAATGTGACAGCAGACCGAGGGAAGGCAGGCTCTGACCCCGGCTTGGCTTGCTGTCGGTTAAAGCCTCCTGCCGCAGCCGGTTTTGACCATCAACATGACTGCTGCAGCTGCCCTCGTCGCCGCTTGGGAAGGCTTTTCTGACTTGTTTTGAAGTGTCACGCAACTCTTCCCTCTTTTTGAAAAAATACAGTAAATCTAACTGTCTTTTTGACATGTTTGCGTTGAAATGGTAAACTTTTTTTCCCTCTCTGCTTGCTCCTCAGATGCGGCGAATTTCAAAAGTTAATTTTCTTTCTGTGTCAGGGGCGTGGTTTGTTGGCCCAGCTTTTCAGTGCGTCAAAAGATCTCCGACTCTTTCAAATGACGTTAAATCTTAATAAACATGAAATTCTTGGCTCAAAGCACTGCTGTGGTTTGATCTTCTCTCAGGGTGTTGCTGTCTGCCTCCTGCAGCTGCCCACTTTCCAGTTTCATGTCAAAGGTTTAAGTACTGACACTGAAGGCATTTAAACAAAGTTCCTTGGTTGGAGTTTGTAAAACTGTCCAAACTTTGACAGAAATGGTCATTTTAACAGTGACTGCATATCAGCTAGATTTTGAAATTAGCCTCTCACTGCGGCTGCTTCTTTGTCCCATCAGGATGTTGTGGAGGGCGTGTGTGTATCAGTTGTCAGTTTCCATTCATCAAGTTTGATTAAAGTGTCAGTCATTAATCATGTGGTTTTAATTAGAAGAGAAAGGACAGACACCATGCACATGTGTGGTGGTATGAGGCAACACTTACTTAGTTTGTTTGACTGCACCCCAGCCCCTCTGGCATATTAGCCAATCACTGCGCTTACCGAGGAGAGAAAAGTAGCGTCCCTCCTCCTGATCTCTCGCTCCCAGGTCCTTGTATGTGCCGCTTGCATCCGAGCACAGATTCGGCGTCTTCACCGCGGTCGAGCCAATCGGTCGGGGCTGTGTTTATTGCTGCAACCAGAGCATTGTCTGCTGGTTGTGTGCTGCATGGTGGCTGCCTTCCCTGCCACGCCTGATTTCTTCACCCCTCTCCCTCTTTGGAAGGGATGCCAATGCACCCAGACTCATAACTGGAACTGGAACGCTAAGGCTAACGCTGAGGCTAACGCCAACGCTAAGTGTAAACTTCTTTTCCTTCCTCCATCTCACCCTGTTCTCTGTATCCCCCTCTCTCACACCAACTAACTTCATGTCCTCTGGGTCAGTCGGTTTCTCTGTTTCCTCTTGATAGTGTTCATGGTTGAAATGTTGACTCACAGGTGTATGTGCTCATGAAGAAAGACATCACTTTCTGTGCAAGTGGTTTCAAAGTGGGAAAGTCTGCTTCAGAAACCAAACTCCAGAAGTAGCCAACACCTGCTCTGAGTTCAACTTGGAGAATGTTACTTGTTTGCAGCTCAATTATTTCACTCTCCAGAGCAGCGCTGTGTGATGGTTGGCGTGAGGGGGAAGGTTAGAATTAGCACTCAGCTCGTTCACAGGAATTCACAAGAGTAATTTCACTGGAAACGTTCTACTTGCTCTACCGATTTGACAGCATTTTCTGGCACAGGAGTGAAGTCAGAGCCGGTTTTATGGGGAGGTGAATCAGGTGAGGATTGAAACCAGGTGTGCCTCATTGCCCTTGTCAGAAGTGAGTTAACTCCTCCTCCGCAGGAAAACACAGAAAAAGAGACAGAGACAGAAAAAGGGGAAGACAAGTACACAAAACATAACACAAACACAACCCAGGCCATAACACTTCTTTCTCTTCCCATTTTGTTTTCTATGTTTAAGGCCATTAAACTTTCTCTGCTAGCTTCAAAGAAGTTGCTGCCATTTCAAATGTTATTAGTGACACTGGGCCACACAGTTGGTGTAGTGGTAACTTAGCACTCTTGCATTTACAGCAGGGCCTTTCTGCCCTTCTGCATGGAATTTGCATGTTCTCCCCGTGTGTGCGTGGGTTTTCTCTGGCTTCCTCCCACTGTCCAAAAACATGCAATATGGAGAATAGGTCAAATGTTTAGGTTAGCTCCCTGTTCTCTGGCAACAGATGGTTCTGCCCTGTTTTGCACATTAGGGTTTGTTTCTATGCGTGGTCCTGTGACGTGACTCCGCCTATCGCCCATGTCAGCTGACAGTGGCACGGCACTCCCCGTGACCCTCCTGTGGAGGATAAAGCGGTAGAAGATGGACGGATGGATTACTGACAATGATTCGTCCATAGGAACTCTTGTTTGGAGATTTTCCACAGCACATTGCGAGCACCACTCGTGAAAGGAAGAGGGCTAAATATGAACAGCTACGGTGACCAACTGTCGAGAGCAGGGCTGGAAGGTGAGGTGCATGCCCACTGATTTTTGGAGCATTCACCTTAAATAGTCCATCTTTACATCACTGAAGATGCGTTCAGGTGCATCAGTAAAATGTGTTTTTGACATTTTTGACAGTGTAAATATAAAGTGAAGTGGCTCTGACACACACGCATGCCCACATGTGTGTTTATATACAGTATACTGAACATATATAAACTGTTCTGTCTTTGGAGGTTCTTACTCATCCAGGTCATTGGTCATTGTCATCTTCACTAGTTAAGCTGTGACACTGTCAGTGTCAGAGTACTTGTTTACACAGTCCTCACTGCATTTAATCTATACAGATTATTCCCTCCCTGAGGCATGTGTTACTTTGCTTGCATCACGCTGTAAACAAAGAGAATTCATTAAGTCATTGAGACATAGTAAACAGTGATTAGAGAGTAATAGGTATCCAGTTATAGGAATGAAAGTAAACATCCACAACATGCACTATGTCCATAGTTCCAGTTTCCAGTTTATATGAATACTGCTGTACAAATAAACTTGCCTTATTTCCTCCTTCACAACATCCATGAACCTTCTCTGTGGTCTTCCTCTTTTGCTCCTGCTGCCCGGCAGTTCCATCTTCAACATCCTTTGTCCAATATAATCACTGTCCCTCCTCTGCTTGTGACCGAACCATCACAACCTTGACTCTCTTACGTTACTTTCCAAACCCTGAGCTGTCCCTGGAATGAGCTAATTTCTAATCCTGTCCATCCTGGTCATCTTCAGCTCAGACACCTCCAGCTCCAGCACTTTGCTGTCTTTCTGTCACACATCACCCCTGACATCCTCCTCTTCCCCTCTCTTGTGTACTGCACATTGCTTTAGAAGGTTAACCCCAGGTATTTCAACTCATCCACCTTCGCTACCTGAAAGTGGATGAGTCGCCTCTAAAGCCTGCCCCACAGTAGAGGATTAATCTGACTAGATTTGAAAAACATGGGAGACCACAGACACAGCAGAACCGTTTCCTGGTCAACTCGCTCTCAATGGTTACTGCGGGGTTCCGCTCACTCCCCCAAATGCTGTTCAGTCAAACTAAATATCAAACATGTTTTTATGACATGATTAAAATCTGTGTCTGTTAATCCCTCACACTACAGGTTAATTTGGTCAGATAATCTGTTCAGAAGGGCCAGATCCGGACCGAAATCTGTGGGGCAGGCACAAAAAGCCTCAGGCAGTTAGCTCACATGCTGTCTGAGTAAGTGAATAGTTGTTATGTCAATACTTAAATCTGTGTAAGTGTATGTATGCTGTATGCTCGGTATTTGCCTTACACAAAGGTAACAATCATGGGATGTGTATGAATGAGCCTCGAGGGATCATTAAGAGATCCAAGAACACATGTAAGACATGCTAGCTCAGACCCACAGACATCGCGAACAGAAACAATCAAACATCCAAACATCTGACGGTGTACATTACAACACATTCACACGTGTTCTGCATTCATTCATTGTCTACGTGAGGGTGCTGGAGTTCATCCCAGCTGACACAGGGCAAAAGGCAGAGTCACACCCTGGACAGGGTGAACCGTGAGCACTACAGCTGGTCCTTCACCTCAGCCATCATTGCCGAGAAAATAAATCATTGCGGAAAAAAAGCAACAGTACGATGGAAAACTTTTAACAACTGCAATTCTTTAGTTAACGATTTTAATAACAAAGAAGTCAACAAATAGACCATAACATCAATAACATTCTCTGCAACAAGATACATTCTCAAAATATACTTCATAAAACTGGAGACCATTATGACTACATAGTTGAAATTAAACAAACATACACAGTGCAAAAATAGCTAACATCTGGAAATATGAAATGAGGTCACCCTGTGACAACGAGGCTCATTTCATCAGCATGGACAGCGCTATGAAATCACGGCGCACAACAAACCATACAGATATTGACAAATTCATTCATGAGCATCCTCAAACTACAATACAATTTCAAATGCACAAGCTGATAATACAATACATCAGCTCTGGGATCCCACCTCGGCCGGCGTGTGTCGGCCCTCACTTGCGCCGCGCGGCATAGTACACTGGCGACCGGGAATCCTTCTGCGCATTCTCGTTTTTTTGTATGTGTATGTGTTTTTTTTCCTTTTCCCTAATAGGAGTGTCAGTGCCACTCAATATACTGTAATGCAGTGCATATTGTAATGAAACGTCAAATGGATGAAGTACCCAGTATCTCTCTCTCTCTCTCTCTCTCTCCCTCTCTCCCTCTCTCTCCCTCCCTTGCCTTAAGGGCTGAATACTTTACAGAATCATCGATACATCTTGTTCCTCTTGTGTCACGCTGTCAACAAAGTCATTGAGTCATTGAGTCATTAACTCATTAAGACATATTAAATAGTGATAGATATGATGAATAGCCCCTTTGTTACTTTCACAACATTCCAATCTGGAGGAATGAGGAAAAAGTCGCTGATGACTACATAGTTCCAGTTTTATTGTGAGAACATATACGGTAAATATTTGTGTCAGAAAAACAGCTACAAGAGCAGAACAACTGTAGTAATGACAGAGGTATAAAATCCATCATGAAGATGTGGGAAAGAGTTATTGAAGCTTGTTTAAGGTGTATGCTTCCTCTAGGGGACATTATTAGAAAGCATAACATACACTTTCATTGTTATGCAGATGACACACAGCTATATTTATCGATGAGGCCGGATGAAATAAATCAGGTTGTTCAACTCCAGGAATGTCTCAGAGACATTAAGTCCTGGATGACCTGTAACTTTCTACTTTTAAACTCAGAAAAAACTGAGGTCATTATACTCGGCCCTAAACACCTCAGAGAAAAACTTTCCGATCACATTGTCACTTTAGATGACATCACCCTGGCTTCCAGTTCCACTGTGAGGAACCTTGGAGTTACTTTTGACCAGGAAATGTCTTTTGATTCACACATAAAACTCATTTCCAGGCTTCCGGTCATGGCGGCATGCTGATGAGACGCGTGTAAGACTGCTCTGCTACTCAAATCCTTAAAATCCTTTCTAAAAGCAAAATTCGTATGAATCAAACGGCCCGACAACTACACCAGTACTAAAAAATAATACCGATGCCACCTAAGAAGACGAATCGTGGCCAGATACATCAATCCAGCCTGACCAACTTTGCAACGTCAACCGCTAAAGATAAACTAACTGCTAGCAACATGAATCCTACCGCGGACACTGGCGCCACCACTAGCGTTGACTGCCAGAAGCAGTCGGAGGCGGATATTACTACCAACGAGGAGTCCGGTACCACTTTGACAACTATACTAACGGCTATTAATAACATGAAGTCTGAGTTCTCATCCAAATTTGATGGTATCCTCACTGCCATCGAAAATGTGAAGAAGGACTTGACAGACTGCTCACGAAGAGTCACACAGGCAGAGGCGAGGATTTCGACAACAGAAGATGATACAACTGAGCTACAAGAGAAGGTGAAAAATCTAGAGAGGAAAAATAAAGACCTCGAAGAGAAAGTACTGGACCTGGAGACCCGGTCACGTCGCTCCAATGTAAGGCTTGTTAATTTACCTGAGGGCGCAGAAGGTGTAGACACCTGTGGCTTCCTGGAGAGCTGGATACCGGAGGCGCTGGAGCTGACTCCGCTCCGGGGGACAATCACGGTGGAAAGAGCACACAGGCTTGGACCAAAACGACAACATGGGTCTAATTCTGCATCGAGGACCCTTATAATGAAGTTCTTGAATTATAAGGATAAGGAAGCGGTGATGAGAGCGGCCAGGGCAAAACGGCAGATCCTCTACAAAAACCAGCCGGTGAGATTCTACAATGACATGACAGCGGAGACGCACAAGAAGATGAAGGAGTTTGAGGAGGCGAGGCGACAACTACGATCACTTGGGCTCCGGTACGGCATGATCCCTCCGGCTCGGCTTATAGTGACCTACAACGATCGCTCCCACATCTTCAACAACGCAGACGAAGCCGAACATTTTATTAAGAAAATCCAGTCGGATAAGGAACAGAACTGAGGTACTGAGGAGTAGAGGACCATAAGACATGCAAATTAAGTCGCTGTTGATACATTACTCTGTTATCCTGTATTTGTAGAGACAGAAGTGGAGGGCAAAGTTAAAATTGTTTAATTTGATACACTGTTCTGAGTACCCTCCCTCACCTGTCTATCGATAAGAAACGATTTATTTAATATATATTACTTAATTCAGGAGACCACATATAGGTATGTTTTTCATTTGTTGGGTTGCTCTAAAACAATTATCTGAATGATAGTAGCAGAGCAGTTAGGTATATTCAGTTTCTCTTTTTTTTTTTTCCTCTTAAATTATTTTGACTATTATTATTATTATGCATCAGCATGGTTATACTGTTCCTCACATTGTGTGGACCAGCTTTTTGCTTTCTGGAGGTCCAATATTTGAAGGGGGTGGGGGGGCACCTGGAGGAATGACTCTCAGGTGTATGTTAATGGCCAGGGGAAAGTATTTCGTTCTTGGTTCCTTTCCCTCTGTATTTGGGCTGAAATTACTTAAAATGTTGGGGAAACTCAAAGTCATTTATCTCAATGTCTGTTGAACTAAAGGTTAAAATTACATCCTGGAATTGCAGAGGGCTACAAAAAACAAAAAAGGTCAAACAAGTTATGAACAGGATTAAAGTATTACAATCTAACATAGTATTTCTTCAAGAAACTCACTTAACACTTGGAGATGAGCTCAAAGTGAGGAGGAGGTGGAAAGGAAACATTTTGTCAGCCCCCTTCACCTCTCAGGCAAGGGGTGTCATGATCTTGGTTCATGATTCTATTCCTTTACAGATTCACAAAGTTATTAGGGACAAGGCAGGACGGTACCTGATTATTCAAGGGAAAATTCTCAGGGAACAATTAATTCTGGTAAATATTTATGCCCCAAATACAGATGAGCCAAAATTTTTCCAAGACTTATTTCTAATTATTGCTTCTTTACCTGGTGCTTGTATTATGGCGGGCGACTTCAATTGTACATTAGACCCTTGGAAAGACAAAAGTTCAGGAATGGATCGATCACATTCGGGAAGCAGGAGTGTCATTCATTATTTCATGAAAGAAATGAATTTGATCGATGTGTGGAGGGAAGACAATCCCAATGATAAAAAATACTCATGCTTTTCTAGTACACATCAGTCATATTCCCGTATAGACTTCTTCCTGATTTCAGCAAAAAATGCAATACTCCTGTCAGACCATGCCCCAAACTCTTTAATCTACTGTGATCCCAAATTGACTTGTGATCGTCCTAAATGGAGATTTAAAACGAAATGGCTTGCGGATACAGGCTTTGTTACCTTTCTTGACGAACAGATTAAATTCTATTTTGAAACAAATACAACAGAGACCTCAGGAAGTATCAGATGGGAAGCATTTAAGGCATTTATTAGAGGACAAATAATTAATATCACTAGCTCTAAAGCTAAGGAAACGTATAAGAAGACAAAATCACTAGAAACAAAAATAAAGAAATTAGAAGAAGAATACTATCAATCAGGATCTCAAGGTACTCACCAAGAACTACTTCTACTAAGAACGCAATATAATGAAATATCTTCAACAAAAGCTTTATCAGGTCTACTACGACTTAAACAGACATTCTATGACCAAGGTGAAAAACCTGGCAGGGTGCTAGCATGGCGCATCAAGCAAATGCAGAATGAAAGGCTAATAACTTCATTGAAAAATGGTAATAATGAAACTATTGTGGACCCAATTGAAATAAATGAAACCTTCAAGAATTTTTTTGAAAATCTGTATAGCTCAGAAATAGGTTTAAATACTTTAGAACTAAATAATTTTTTGGATCATATTCATATTCCCAGAATATCAGAAGAAATTAAAGAAGAACTAGAAAAAGATATAACTTTAATGGAATTATCTGTTGCCATTGACAATATCAAAGGAGGGAAAACCCCAGGGCCAGATGGAATACCTATTGAAATTTATAAAATGTTTAAACATAGACTTATGCCACCACTATTAGAAATGTTCATGGAATCTTTTCGAAATGGAATTCTCCCAATATCCTTAAGAGGAGCTCTAATCACTTTGTTGCCAAAACCTGGTAAACCAAATAACAATTGTGAAAATTTTAGGCCAATCAGTCTTTTAAATGTGGATTTAAAAATTTTGAGTAAGATAATAGCCAGGAGACTTGAGAAAATTATTCCAAATATTATTGACAAAGATCAAAATGGCTTTGTAAAAAATAGGCAAGGCTTCTTTAATGTTAGGAGAATACTAAATATATTGTTTGAAGAAAAGGGGGCAGCAGATACAGCATTACTGTCATTAGACGCGGAAAAAGCGTTTGACAGAGTGGAATGGTCCTATCTATTTGAGATCCTTACACGTTTTGGTTTTGGAGAAAATTTTAATAAGTGGATAAAACTACTTTATACAGAACCATATGCTGAAATCATAACTAATCGTAATATATCCAGATCTTTTAAAATACAAAGAGGATGTAGGCAAGGAGATCCCTTATCTCCCTTGCTGTTTATAATGTCTATAGAACCACTGGCAATAGCTATACGAATGCACCAAAACATAACAGGCATATTAGTTGGGCAACAGGAGCACCGTCTAGCTCTATTTGTGGATGACATAATAATTTTTCTGAAAAAGATGGAAACATCCATTCCTGAATTATTAGAACTCATCAATATATTTGGAAAAATCTCAGGATATAAATTAAACAAATCCAAATCATCAATTATGTTTCTAAACCAACTAGAAAGTAAAAACCCTCCTAATGTAGCTACTCAATTTAAAATTGTGGATTGCTTCACATACTTGGGTATCCAAATTGTCCCAAAACTTAAACATATTATAGCATGTAATTATGAACCATTAATGCAAGAAATTTCAAAATCACTGGATAGGTGGACACATATACCAATATCACTAATAGGTAAAATAAATATCCTTAAAATGAATATACTGCCTAAACTGTTGTATCTGTTTCAAAATCTTCCACTTCCTCCTCCAAGTAACCTGTTCACTCAACTAAAAAGATTGTTTATCAGATTTTTGTGGAATAATAAACGTCCCCGAACACGACTATCACTACTGTACTTACCTTTTGACAGAGGGGGACTGAAATGTCCCAACCCACTCTGGTACTATTGGGCAGCACAACTGAGAACATTGCTATTCTACTTCACAGAAAGAGATGCTCCTTTCTGGAAAGAAATGGAGGAACTCCAGCTAAGTCTGCCCCTCCCTACATACCTATATTCAGCAAGCACTAAAATCCTTAAAAAGACTACAAAAAATCCTATTGTGAAAAACATGATTGTAGTGTGGCATCAAGTTAAAAAATATCTTAAAGAAACGTCCTCTCTCTCTGTCTTCAGCCCAATATGGAGGAATGACTCCTTCCCACCAGGAAAAGCAGACGGGGGATTTAAATCTTGGGTCATGAAGGGGCTGGGGAAAATAGGAGATCTGTACAATGTGCAAAAGGTGCTGATGTCATTTGAAGAAATAGTTGATAAATTTCATATACCCCGTAATCATTTTTTCAAATATCTACAGTTAAAAAATTTCATTAGAACACAACAAAATCAAACATTAGATATCCCTGAAATGTCTGTTATGGAGAAACTAATGAATACGAATTGTTTAGGGAGGGGTCTAATTTCCAAAATGTATAAATGTCTGGTGGATGGATGTACAGAAACATCTATGGGACGGCTGGGGGCATGGAGAGAGGATCTACAGGAAAACATCTCGGTGGTTGAGTGGGAAGAGGCTTGTGCTAAAGAACAATCAAGAACTACTAACACCCGCCTAAAATTACTGCAATATAATTGGTTGATGCGATCGTATATAACTCCAGAAAAGCTAAATAAATATAATAGTGCTATTCCTGATGTTTGTATCAAATGTGAGAGGGAAAAGGGGACATTTTTCCATTGTATTTGGCAATGTACAGACATACAAAAATTCTGGCAAGAAGTAAAACAATATATTCAAAATATTTTACATATTCAACTACCTTTAATCCCACAGCTGTTTATATTAGGTTTGTACCCAGAGAATTTGAAAATAAAAAAAAATAAACGATTATTTATAGATTTGAGTATATTAATTGCAAAAAGAATAATAGCTCTATCCTGGAAAAATACCAGAAGACCAGGAATCAGCAGGTGGTTTACTGAGCTATCTACCACTCTGCCCTTAGAGAAAATCACCTTCACACTAAAACAACAAGAGCATCATTTCCATCACATCTGGGACCCTTTTATTTCTTATATATCACGAACAGATTTGCCACATGTGATGGAAGAACCTGGAGACGTGTGAACAGTGGCCCTCTGTAATATTCAATTATACAGTAATGTTTGTTGTTTTTTGTTGTTGTTTACGCCTATATAATGGACTATAACTATTTAGTTCCCCAACCAAAAATTGGAACAATTGGGATGGGATGGGGTGCGGTTGACATGTTTGTTCAATACATGTGATTGTATTTCTTTATGTTGTGAAAAACAATAAAAAGAATGTTGGCAAAAAAAAAAAAACTCATTTCCAGACCAGCCTTCTTCCACCTGCGGAACATTATGAAAATTAGAAACATTCTGTCTTTACAGGATGCTGAAAAACTAGTTCATGCTTTTGTTAAATCTAGATTAGATTAGTGTAACTCCTTTATTATCAGGATGTTCCAACAGGTCTGTTAGAACCCTTCAGTTCATTCAAAATGCAGCAGCACGAGTTCTGACAGGAACTAGAAAGAGAGACCATATAACTCCAGTGTTAGCTTCTCTACACTGGCTCCCCGTACAGTTTAGAATTCAATTTAAAATCCTCCTCCTCACGTACAAAGCACTTAATGCTCAGGCCCCTTCATACCTGAAAGACCTAGTCTTACCTTATCACCCTAACAGACCACTTAGGTCACACAATACAGGTTTACTTGTGGTTTCCAGAGTCTGTAAGAGTAGAATGGGAGGCAGAGCCTTTAGTTACCAGGCTCCTCCTCTCCAGGCTCCTCCTCTTCTGTGGAACCAGCTCCCAATGTTTGGCAGGCAGAGACTCTCTTAAAACTTTCCTTTTTGATAAAGCTTATAGTTAAAGCTGGTACAGGGAAACCTGGACCATCTCTTAGTTATGCTGCTATAGAACTAAACTGCTGGGGGATTTTCCTGTGGTACACGCACATTCACTCTCTCACACTCAGGATATGATTATGACTTTTTATATGTCATTAACCTTGTCTCTTTCTCTCCCTAGTTTGTGTCTTTCCTTCCTTCCCTCTCTCTCTCTCTGTATTCTCATCATGCAGGTTGCAGGATCAAGATCCAGTTTTCGAGGCTACGCTTATCATCACCATTATTATTATGTTGTAATTAAAAAGTCGATATCAGTAACTGTATAAACTTGTAACCTGATACAGTGGTTGTGTATCTGCTGCTTGTCTCCCTTTCTCTCTTCTGTCTCTACCTCATCTCCCTCTTGTCCTTTCTCTCCCCCCATTTTCTGTCCCCCACCTCTCCGCTGTCCCCGCACATCTCTGAGCCTGGTTCTGTCAGAGATTTCTTCCTGTTAAGAGGGAGTTTTTTCTCTCCACTGATGCCTAGTGTTTGCTCATTGTGTGAACTGCTGTGTTTCTCTGCTCTCTTTGATGTTGTCTATGTGCAGTGCCTTGAGATAATGTATGTTATGATTTGGTGCTATACAATTAAAATTGAATTGAATTGAATTGAATTGAGAAAAGTGAAAATCTGAGAGATGTAACTGCACAACTCAAAACCTGTTAGATTTAATAACTCAAGGACTTTACAACAGTTAATTCATTGATTAGCAATCAAACACCAAATTGTCCACCTGTTATTTTGATATAAACATTGCTTGAATAAAAAAAAGTTCTTAGGTGTTAATATTTATTTGCTCCCTCATAACAGGAAACAGATTGTCACAAGAATGTGTCATTTTGTGATTGGGGAAACACTGACAGACTTTTTCACATTTAGGGTCCAAACTACGGATAAATTAATCAAGAAAATGCTTGACAGATCAACCAGTCAATAAGTGTTAAAAGTCACATGATGCTTTTTTCTTAAAGCATTTGGAACTGCATTGAATGTTGCTGTGGCCGATCGAAGTATGGATGAGCATCAGTAACATTAACAAACTTCAAATTTAGTTCCAGTCGCTCTCTATTAGATGTGTAAACAAGCAAAGATTTGCCACCTTAGCTCAAAAACGCTTGGTCAGTGTTCTACCTACAACTTTGTCTCTGCTGCCCCCACGTGGCTGAATAAGGCAAGTGCAAATAATTCTCACAAATTAAATCCATGAGCTATTACATTTTGAAGGCTGTGGTTCTCAAACGTTTGCACCAAGTACCACCTGATTTATACATCCATCCATTATCTACCGCTTTATCCTCCACTGTATGGTCGCGGGGGGTGCTGTGCCAATCTCAGCTGACATAGGGTGATAGGCGGGGTCACACCCTGGACAGTTTGCTGGTTTATACAGTAGAAGAGTTATTCTGATTGTCCTCCAAGCTCACTTTACACTGATAGATGTTCTTACAAGAACTCTTAGAAATGGTCCAGTTGCTTGCAGTGTTGTCCTGTGGGGCAACTGGGACATTCCATAGTGCCCAGTAAAAATGCTTGGTTTCGCCACTAAATATCGTTTTTTTTTTTTTTGTGAGAGTCAGACAACACTACTGTCACTCAACTCACCATCACGTCTTGCTCCAAACGCTCATGAGACTTCAAAGTTATTGCAGGAGGACGACATGGCAGAATTTGGAGTCACCTGAGAAAAAATGGCGGCAATTATTTACCTCCAGATTGCAGAGGTTTTAAAGTCTTCAAAAATGTTCTACCACAGTCGAATAAACGTTGTGACATAAGGGGAACATACGTAAGGAAAGTCAAACTTTTGTTCCCAGAACTTTCCCAGGATCCAAAAATTGTTAGCTAGCACATAGCATGTAAGTAAGAATAACCAACAACAGAGGAATATGCTGTTTTAACAGTTAATGGATATGTATTACAGTTAATTGGAGTTCAAAGTTCAAAATTAAAAGATGCAGGCTCCCCCTTGGGGCTACTTGACCTGTACTGGAACAGTTGAGACCTGACCTCACTAAAATGTATGTGTATTTTATTTTCTAAGAATAACTACTGTAACCTTTCTTTAGTGGTGGGGGAGAGTCAGTGGCTCTTATTTTGAAAACCAGGGTGAAAGGAAATGAGGATGTGCAAGAAAAGCTAAGTGACCGCGAGTATGAAGAACATAAAATCTGGTCTGCTGGTCCATGCGAGGAATGAAAATGAAAGATGTGTCTTTTATTTTTCAAGAATAACCACTAAAATAAAAATGTGTATTTTGTTTTGTAAAAACAACTACGATTGAAGGAATGTGAATATATGTTTTTATTTAAAATTAGCCAGACTGTAGAAAAATATCCACCCATTTTGTGATGGTGCATTGAATTTAAATCTGAAGTTAGAACTGGGCGTGACGTTGCCTCTCGGGTTAGTCATTGTTGAAAATACAGTCGATAACAACGAAACAAACAAAAACTGAACACTACTATGTTTAAGACTGTGTTTGTACAAGTGGCAGCCATCTTGGAATCCAACTGGAAGACTAAGAAATTCTGACTTCTGGTATTGCTAACAGATACGATTGCGTTGTGGCACAGCTGTTTATATCAGATATCTCTAATTCCAGTTTCAGATATAATACATAGCATAACTTATTTCTGACCATCATCATAATTCAAGTTCAAGATATCTTTAATTATCCTCGATTTAGGATTGATTAATAATGTAATGATTAAGCTTCAAGTGTAAATTTTCTGTAGTAAGCAGGTGAGATTCAAGTGAGGTAGAACATTTTGTAGTCAGACAGGGTCAAAATCAACATCATTCATAACTAAAACGAGGCATATTAAGTTTATGTAACTTGTGCTGTTTAACATACTAATATAGTCATATTTTTAATATCTTTGTCATTGCAGAAAAAAACAACAATCTATGAGTGGCTTCCTGATTGGAACACCATCACGTACACCACAGCAAGCATCCGTCTCGACCGATAGCATCCTTAACATGCTAGTCACTGACATGAGGCCTCTGTCAATGGTCGAAGATGACGGCTTCGAGACGATGTTTCACACCTTGAATCCTGGTTACACTCTTCCCTCAAGGAAGCTTACGGAGAGAAAATATGAACAGACATTCAATGAAGTGAACAAACTTGCTCTCGTTTGGACAAATGTAGCCAGGCCTACCTTGGTGTTACTTCTCACTACATCAGTTTTTGAATAAAGATGCTGCAATTATGTTTCTTCTTTTTTTTAACCAATTCATCGGAAAAATAATCGACCGATTAATCGATTATTAAAATAATCATTAGTTGCAGCCCTAGTAAAAACAGAATTACAGCTATTTTGACTAGTAAAAATGACGTTGCAGATATCGGTAGTGAATACTCTGTAGAGACTAAACGTTAAAACGGTTTCGTCATATTTGCCTATATATATATAGACCGGCTCCTCGTGTCAAGCACGATGGATAACATACACTCACAAACACACACACACACACACACACACACACACACACACACACACACACACACAGGTAACACACTCACACACATACAAACAAGAGACACAGAAGCAACCTCTGCTTATATCTGTTTAATGCTTTGAGCCTGAAGCAGCAAATGAGACCAAAAACTGAGGAAAGAAGTTCTTTTTCATTTTCATTTTCATTTTCATGTGACACCTACAGCAAGTCCCAGTCTCAGTTCCCGTCCCAGTCCCAATTCCAGTCCCAGTTCCAGTTCCAGTCCCAGTCCTCTCGTAAACCCCTAACTCATAAATTCTACCGCTTTATCCTCCACATGAGGGTTGCAGGAGTCGCTGGTGCCAATCTTAGCTGACGGGGGTACAGTGGGAGGAACCCGGAGAACCCACACAAGTAACTATTAGCGATTAAATGTGTCCTCGGCATGTTACCCATCCTCGACTTGAACAAGAAGAGAACACGCAAACTCAACACAGTAAGGGCTTGAGAAGAACCAGGGCTCCAACCTGGGACCTTCCTGCTGTCAAACAACAGAGACACCCACTGGCCCACCGTGCTACTCCTCCTCTCCGTTACTTTTAACAGACATATTGAGCACCTGATAAATTGGCAGATGAGTATGTGGTTGTCTAAAATGACAAGATTCCACACCAGGGTACACACACACACACACACACACACACACTAAGTGATGCCAGGATGGATGAGAAAGCTCCAGAGTGGAAAACACCAAAGGAAGAAGGCTTAAAAGATTTGTATTGATTTGGGTATTTCCAACCGTTGGTGAGTGCGGGGAGGGTGAGTGGCGGTGGTGGGCGGGGCTGCTTTGGTCCTTTGACTTCCTGACACCCATCATCATCATCATCATCATGGCCATCGTTTTCATTGTACACATCAGGCTGTATGAGTTCATATGACTGAAAAAGCATTAGCCACAGAGATTACATGAGTATACTTTCATCTGCACCACTTTATGGGATTTAATGGGAAACCAAATGAAATAACACAATAAAGATAACGATAAAGCAGAGTAATTTTTTATTTATTTATTATTTCTTTTTACTGTGGGATGATTTAAGTGCTCTGTTCTGTACTCAGCTCTGTCTGGAGCCTGAAAAAGGCAGATATATTTATGTAATGCAACGGCGTATTAGGGCCACAGAATAAAGTCTTAATTCACGAGAATAAAGTCATAATATTCCAACCTGCCTTATGATATTCGGATTCATATGATAAACTAGAGAAACCACAGAACCGATAATCCTGCAGTCGACCAGTTCCAGCAATTTCCCGCTCCACAAAAGCAGCCATTTCCTCCAAGTCCAAGTCAAAAATTGTCCCGCGACCCAACCCAGTCTTTGGGAAATTCTGATGTAGAGCGTGCTAAGACGCGTTAAAGGTGTAATTAAACATCACTTTTATTCAACAAAATATTGAACAACGAGAATTTTGCCGTGTAAAAAATGAATGTGAAGTTTTTGCTTTGCATTCTTAAAGGTCTTTCGTGGTCAGTCCATCTAAACCTTCACTCTTTATTTAATTAAGGTCTGAAGTCAGTTGTATCTTTTTTGTGTGGTGGTTTTGACCAGATTTCATTTGTCTGCAAATAAATCCTTTGCAATAGTCTTATTGTAACTTATCTCGTAGATTATCTCGTAGAGCTTTTACAAACATTCCTCCTTACAAGTACCAAATATGATGAATATTTGTGTGTCTCTTAGAGTCAGAAACAGAACTTTATTCATCTCTAGAGGGAAACTGGAAAAAGAGTGAGCACTTTATTTGATTCAGGTGGGTTTTCATAACAACTATCAGCAGTTAGATGCTTTAAAAGAAAAATGACAGCAGCTTATGAAAGGAAAAGACAACATTTCCAGCCTACAACATGGGCTCTAAGGGAAGTCCGTCTCTGTTTTCATCACATTCGGCATCACTTCCAGCTCCATCTTTAAGGTTCTGGGTAACAGCACCCCCTAGTGGTACAGCATTCTTATGCTTTACTTTGAAAATGTCCCATCTCTCAGGCAGCAGGCCCTTGTTGAACATAACCAAAGCCAGTGCAGAAAAAGCTAAGATGTTTATCAGAGTACACAGCATGGAGAATGTTCTGACCGCAAATGTTTGGACGTAGACGCCGTCCTCCAGTGTGCAACCGGGAAGGCAAAGAACAACAGGAAGACCTACAGTGTTCTCTCCTAACAGAATCCTCACAATCAGCCCTACGATGTAACCCACCGCACCACCGTACGCGTTTGTCACTTTGAAGAAGAGCACAGAAACCAGCTGGGGGAATATAAGCGTGTAGGCAATGTCTGCTCCAAGAATCCAGAGGAGGAGGACGCTTTTAGTGAAGAACGTTATGGATGTTCCAGCGACGCCCACAACCACGATTGAGATCCGAATCACCCACTGCATTTCACGATCTGAGGCCTGGGGACACAAAGTGTCATTATATTCATTCATGTTCCTGTGCTTTCCTCAAGAAATGTATTTAATATATTTTAATTTGCATTGAATGAAAAGGTTAAATGAGCTATAGCTAAGAAATTCATTGTATAAAAATCCCAACATGACCATGATGTGTCATTAGAGAGAGGGAAACACTGACACTGGCTTCACTGCTAAAAATGGTGCAGCCACTTAAATTTACAATTTAAATATTCATTTGCAGGCCACAATCTCAAACTTTGGTCTGTGGCTCCACCCACCTAACAATGCATCTTGTAGCACTTTGACAACCAGGTTACCAGCATGGTTAATCAAAACCTGCAGCTATGGGTCAGAAATGCCTCAGCACTGCTCTCAAAAACATCTGAAACACATGGAGCGAATGCAAGGTTTAGTGTAATCCTTTTTAAAGCTAAAGGGTGAAGTTCCCTCCACGGATTCACAGCAATCAACCCTAGACCACATCTCCACAGTCCACATGCCACTGAGCTGCTGCCATCAGCAGAGTCCTGCAGTCCTCACCTGTTTGCGCAGAATGTTCTTGTAGATGTTTAACGAGAAGACAGAAGTTGTAGATAACAGTTCTGAGTCTGTGGAGGACATGACGGCTGCAGTGATGGCTCCAATTCCAATGAGTGAGATGAAAGACGGAGTGAGGTACTGCAGAGTCAGAGGAAGGATCATCGCGTGCTCGCCACGTTCATAAGGAGACGGAGAGCCGTACATCGTCAGGTTCCAGTCTGGACAAGAGATATGACAGTTCCACTTTTGAAACATGAACATCCTTAAGAACACTCCAACAAAAACACTGGCTCTCCTGTCATGTTAAAGGTTTTGCTGTGGACTGTATATAAAAATGGACGTTGTCTCCTGTTGAAAAGGATGGAAGTAGCAGTTAGCCACCAGAGGGCAACTGCTGGTTGCAGGAAGAACTGTTTGAATAGAAGTCTTTGGGAAAATTAGCTTCTTCTCAACATTTGCCTGAGGAGTTAATGTCTCAGCTGGTATCATCCAGTAAGTGCGTTGTTGCAGGTGACGTCTGTGAACGTACAGTTTTTTGGTGCTGGTCAAATCAAGAATCTTGAGCCTTCACATGGGATTCCATTATTGCAACTAATAGACAAAATCCATTTTTAGGCACATTCTATGGGTTTTGCTATCTAATGCAGTTTCAGGTACCAGGTTCTATTTAAGTATTCTGGAAGGTGTGACATTGAGCCATCACATACCCTAAAACTGACCAAGCTACATGGAACTCAAGTGTGCTTTTTTCTCCTGTGACCTCTGTGTTAAACTTCTGTCGTCTCTCGAATGTAATTCCCACCTGTGGAGGCAGCGACAGCTCCGATCAAGACTGGAGGGATTCCCAGTATTAAAACTATAATGGCAGCAGCATAGCAGGTTAACTGGGCTGTCCGTGATGAGGAGGCAGACAGCGTCCTCTGGTGGAAGCACTGAAATGAAAGATTGCCAAGAGTCTGGAGACAGAAGCAGAGCAGGAGGAGGATGAAGACAAAGAGAGAATGTAGCAACTTTTATACAGTATATATAGATATACATATACATATCCATATCTATAGATATGGATATGTATACATACATACACACACACATATATATACATATATATATATATAGCTTGTTTCAGCTTGTTCAGATTGAGGAGAATATGTCACCCCTAAATCATTGCGGTGTACCACAAAGTTCAGTTTTGGGCCCAATTGTTTTTGTCAGTGTCACTTACTGTCACCTCCAGAAGTTCTCCGATGACTCAGCCATTGTTGGCTGCGTGTCTGAGGGGGACGAGCTGGAGTACAGGTCGGTCATCAAAGACTTCGTGGACTGGTGTGAGAGCAACTTCTTGTGCTTGAACACCGGAAAGACGAGGGAGATGGTGATCGACTTCCGGAGAAAGACCCCACCACACCCACTGGTGAGCATCCAGGGCTCGGACATCGAGCTGGTGGATAACTTTAAGTACCTGGGTGTTCACCTCAATAACAAACTGAACTGGACCACTCACATCGACGCCCTCTACAAAAAGGGTCAAAGTCGCCTCCACCTCCTGAGGAGACTGAGGTCCTTCGGAGTGTGCAGACCTCTACTCCGCACTTTCTTTGACTCTGTGGTGGCCTCTGCCATCCACTATGCTGTGGTTTGCTGGGGAGCGGGCAGCACGGACCGGGACAGGAAGAAACTGAACAGGCTGGTCAGGAGGGCCGGCTCTGTCCTGGGCTGCTCGCTGGAATCGGCGGAGGAGGTGGGACAGAGGAGGACGTTATCCAGACTGTCCTCCATCATGGAGAACACACTCCACCCACTGCACCTGACTGTGGAGGGGCTTGGCAGCTCCTTCAGCGGCAGGCTCCGGCACCCTCAGTGTAGGACAGAGCGCTACCGAAAGTCCTTCATCCCCACTGCTGTTCGGATATTTAACTCCTCGTAAATGTCCACTCACTTTCCCTGATAATACTCTATATTAGAGTGTAATTTTATCTTTTTTACTTTTTATCTTTTGGTAATTTGTCTTACTATTGTATTGTATTGTATTTTTATTTTATTTTATCTTATTTTTATTTTTATTCTATATTTTTATTCTTATTTTTACTTGTATTCTATTCTCACCTTTCCTAACTGAGCTGTTGTGAATGTGTGTTTCCCACCTGGGGGAGGAATAAAGTCATTCAATTCAATTCAATTATTCTTCAATATTTGACTCATGGCACTGAGGTTTTTGGGGTCACATGTAGTCTGATCCCAGGGACACCAAGAGCTTAGGTGAACTAGTAAAAATACATCGAACATTCAGCTTACCAGCAATAAGAAGTCATCAATCCACTTCCAGACCATGTCTTTCTCCAGAGAGCCAAGCCAGGGTTCCTGAAGCGTGTTGTTAAAAGCCGTCTCAGCGATGTTTAAAGACGTATCGTTGAGCAGAAGGAAGGGGACGCACAGCCACTGGTAACACACGTAGAGATCATCAAACTTAAGATATTAGGGTTAGGATATTACAGGATGATCCCAACTATTGTGTCAGCTGAGATTGGCACACCCTCATGTGGAGGATAAAGCAGTAGAAGATGTACATGCATCCAGGGTGGGGGATGCAGGGGCTAACATTGTTGCCTCACAACAAGAAGGTCATCCCGGTTTGACCAGGGTCTGAACAGGGTTTCTCCCTGGAATTGGTTCCAACCCCCATGTCGAGCAAAAACCAGTAGAAAATGCATTCATGCATAAAATTAGGTTATTTTATTTTACTTTATCAAACATCTCTTGGAAATGATGCATATAGTGATTCAGATTTAAAAAGTGGGCCCCTTTACAGAAAGTATGGGACGCACCCCTGTGGACAATAAACAGTATATCTTGAACACATGTGCTAGAGTAGCCTCACCAAACTGACGACGATGAGACAGAGTTGGATGATGTCAGTGTAGGCCACTGAGTAAAGGCCTCCTAACAAAGTGTAGATAATGGCCACAGCTGATGAGATGCACACAGAATAAGCAAAGTGCAAGTCCAGGATCACAGTCATGGTTAATCCTGTTGGACAAAAAAACACAAACAGGCAAACACAGTTAAACTTTCATGAGCGCCTTGGGGCGCCATTTGTTAAGTTCCTCATTCTGAATTGAACAGTTACATTTTGCCACATTTAACTCAAACAATGACAAAATAAATGGAGTACATTTACAAAAGTATACTTAGTTATATGCTAAACCTTTCTATCTAAATGAAAAATACTTGAAAAATACGCACATGAACCAGACTCAGGCCTGCCCACTCCAAACATGTCCCCTCACACCACACCCACTAACATTTTTAGTTGGTTTAGCTGGCATTATTGGCTGCAGGGGAATTTGATCCCCCTCACTCATGGCCATGGCTAATCATGACACACCTGTGGGCAGCATTCTGTTCCCTCTGTGGGGCTCTGTGCTGAGCACTTGGGCTCTTGGATGTTCAGTGGGGCTCTGTGTCAGGGTACAGACCTGGCGGACCCTGGGACCTCTGGCCCATACCTATGCTTGGGGTATCAGCCCCTGGACGGCTCGGGGTCTGCCCATCTCCTGTCCCCTGGAGGTTCCCCTGGTTGGAGGGCTCTCTACAGACCTCTACCTATTCCGTCTTGGGGGGACTTGTGGTTAGCGTGAGTGTGTGAAGCTGGGGTAGAGTGGGGAGCTGGGGGGTGGTCTGCTGCGGTCTTCTGTGGGATAGGCTATCCTGGGATTAGTGGCCTTGGATCTTTCCTCCCCTGTGGGACTGTTGGACACTCAGTGGATCAAGATCCCTATAAGCTTGCTACTGAGAGCCAACCAGACATTGATGCATTTTCAACAACTAATGACAACCCCTACACACACAGAGATGCACACAAATACACATAAACAATTATTCTGCTACACAGTAACATCACACATAAAGCTGTTGTGCCAGGGTTCAGACATGGCGGACCTTAGTATAATGTTACCAGAGTGTTTTCAATTTGTCATGTAGCTGAGTTTACCTAAGCCAAGCAGAGTGCTTGCCAACCACATGACATCCATGAGCAGAGCAGGCAGCACCAGAGAAGCACTCAGTACGTTGCCATATTTGATCTGGAATGGGTCCATTATGGTGAAGTACTTCATGTCCCTCATTGGCTTGGCAAAGAAAAGACCACCTTGTTCAGAGGATGAGATATTAAATATAATTACAGAATATATTAGTTGTTACTGAATCAATAACATAGCAAATGCTGTGAGGGTAGTTTCCACCCGCTCTACTCGCCTCGCCACGGCACGGTTAAGTTACTTTTTTTAATACCTGCTCTGGCAAGGTTCCAAGCACGCTGAGTAGCTACTGCCAGCCACTGAGTGCCGTCGCAGACTTCCAAAACAACAGGTGTGAGTATTTTACAGGTTTAAATGACATACACCTCAGCAGTCTTACATTACTCTGCACAACTCTTACATTACAGTGTCACCACAAGACTTCAGTCACTAACATTTACTGAGTAAGTATATCCAACAAATAAATGATGGTTTTCTCTATATGTATCTGTCCAGGGTGTGACAACACCTTTCGCCGTACTTCAGCAGAGATTGGCAAAGCGTGCCCTTGACCCTCATATGTGGAGGATAAAGTGGTAAAAGATGGATGGATGAACTATAATGTAGCTGCTTACTAAAAGTGAATTATGATTGTTTTAAGGGAGAAGAATGAAAACAGAACAAAGGATTCAACACAAGAGATTTCTAGATTGTCAGTCTTACCCAGTATGAAGGACACAGAAGTGTGTACAGGCATTAGAGCCCAGATCAAGCCCATCTTAGGAGTGTAAACTGCCTCAGTCACACCCAGGATAAAGCCACCTCCCACCCATGTCGCTGCAGAAAAACACATGTTAAAATTCCTTTAAAACTTTACTTTTTTGTTACTCTTTAAAACACTCTTTACTTTGTGTTTTGTTAATTAATTTGACACATCTATGGTTACAATACCTGATCATGGGTTTTTTCAGACCCACTGATCTACTCACCTGTCATGGTGAAAATCCCAACCAGGAAGTTAATATTTCTGTCTCCAAGCAGGACCACTTCAGTCCTGTTTCCTCTGCTGGTCTTCTCAGCCTTCTTGGTCTTCCAGGCACTTAAAATCCCTGTGACCAGGACTAAGATGTAAAACACAACGACTGCAACCACACCAGCGATGTTCAGAGCCATGGTGTTTGTGGAGCTCCTGCACTGAAATACAGCCAGACTCAGTGGTTTTATAGTCAGTCAAAAAAATGCACCCATGCAAAGCACAAGAACAAGATTTTCCAGTGACATATTTCAGAGGTGAGAAGTATCAAAGTAGGCATGCTTCCTTCCTATACCAATCATTATCACTCATTGTTAATTAACAGGACTGGAACGAGGTCTACAAAGAAACAGATGTAAATGATGCTTATGATTCCTTTTTGCAAATATTTAACACGTTGTATAATAGACACTGTCCTGTAATGAAAAGACACACAAATCAGAAAAAGGAGGGGAAACCATGGTTAACAAAAACGTTGAACATTCCTGACTCACTCCTTCACTGGGACCACTTTGATAAGGACAGAGACAGAAACCTCAGCACAATGTTTCTCACCCCAGTGAAGGACAGAGAGATTACACACCTGGTCAACAAATGTGTAGCAAAAACATCCACGGATGTTGACGACCTCGACATGAAGCTAGTCAAGAAAGTAATAGTTGAAATCGTTTCACCCTTAACACACATCTGCAACCTGTCATTTCAAACTGGGACATTTCCCACCAAAATGAAAGTGGCGAAAGTAGTGCCATTGTTTAAGAAAGGTGACATACATGAATTTACTAATTACAGACCAGTCTCAATACTACCACAATTGTCAAAAATTTTGGAGAAACTATTTAACGAAAGGCTAGACAACTTCATTAACAAACACAATCTGCTATACGATAGCCAATATGGATTAAGAAGAAACCACTCGACGGCTCTAGCTTTAACTGAGTCTGTGGAAACCATTACTGACGCCATTGATCAAAAATTACATTCAATAGGAATATTCATAGACCTGAAAAAGGTAAAATTTGACACCATCAACCATGATATTTTGATAGCTAAACTGGAGAGATACGGTATAAGAGGCATAGCACTGGAATGGGTCAAGAGTTATCTTCACAACAGATCTCAATATGTTAAGATGGGAGATTGCACATCGACTTGCTTGGACATAATTTGTGGGGTTCCACAAGGATCAGTGCTGGGCCCTAAACTGTTTATACTATACATTAATGACATATGCAAGGTATCCAATATTCTGAAATTAACATTATTTGCAGATGATACTAATATTTTCTGTTCGGGGGAAGACCTAAACCAATTAGTGGAAACAGTCAATAATGAAATGGCCAAGCTACATGTGTGGTTTAATATAAATAAACTATCTCTAAATTTAGAGAAAACAAATTCTATGACTTAATAAAATACCGCACAGTACAGATGATTTATAGGGCTGCCAACAAAAACCTCCCTCACAATACAGACATTATTCCTGAACAGAGGGGAGGGACACAATCTAAGAGGGAACATGAGGTTTAGGCAGAGAAGGGTAAGAACTACATTAAAATCCTTTACTGTATCGGTCACGGGGGTCAGACAGTGGAACAATCTGGATGAGGAGATGAAAAAATCAGCAAAACTGAGTGTATTTAAAAATAAGTATGTAGAGATGACTATTAATCGATACAGAATGACACAGAAAGAAAATATGACAAAGGTCAGAGACAGAAATTTGTAGACACTGGGGGAAACGGTGCAACGGCGCGATGGAACACCATGGACACATGTACATACACACATGGAGTCTGAGTTGACTGTCTAGAGCTAGACTATATCTCTGAGTGCTACCGGATGCTGAAACATGTTTTCTTTGTCAAAATGTCATAAAAAAAAAAAAAGCAAAAAAAAAGGAAATGAAATGTATAATGATAATGGGGGCGGGACTAGTTAAGCTTTGCTTCTCCCGCTTTCCCTTTCGGTTATGTATATTGTGTGAACTGCAATGTTATGTGATGAGTGATCTAAATGTCTTGACCGAAATAAATAAATAAATAAATAAAAAACACTTAAAATTCCCCAAGGCATGAGAATAATTGAATGAAATATAACAAACGTATATAATGAAAATTTCCATGATTACAATTTTAGTTACATTTCAAAAATCGATGCAAAAGCTCGGATTTGTACTCCGTGTACGCCGTGCGAAATACGTGAGCTGTAGTGGCCATCTGTTCAGACTGACTATTAATCATAGACTGTCCTAAAGTGTCCACTTTTGCCTTCTCAAGAATGCTTGCTGCTGCTAGGTGAGCCTTGGTACGGGCATGTTCAAATATGTTTTTTCTGAGTGCGCATTGCTGTTTTTTTTATATCTGGAGCCGATGAGGTTACTGTGCATTCTTTTGCGAGTTTCATCCCCCCCCCCGTCTTCTCTGCCCCCAAAGTCCCCACCGCCTTACACGTTGTGCAGCCAAAACCTGAATTTTCCATAAGAAGCCAGGGGTAGTAAGTCTGCTTCACTTTTAACTGAGCTGCTGTCCAAACAGTTGTGCATCCCATCCCTGACCTGTCGCTGGACGTCCCACCCTCCTGTCCGCTCAATGCGCTTTTGAATCTTCCTGCTGTAAGCCAGCTGATGTCGTGGTTCCCGCCTCTTGCTCCGGCTGTTGTACCGTGCTTGCTGATGCCACGGTACCCACCTGTTGCTCCGGCTGTTGGTGGTCCACCTGGCAGTCCACTGCTGGCGCTGTAGCTGGCTCCTGCTCCGGCTGGCGGTAAACCCGGCTAGCTGTTGCGGTGCAGGCCTCCTGCCGCAGCCGGTTTTGACCATCAACATGACCGCTGCAGCTGCCCTCGTTGCCGCTTGTGGAGGCTTTTCTGACTTGTTTTGTGTCATGCAACTCTTCTCTCTTTTTGATAACAGACAGTAAATCTAACTGTCTTTTTGTCATGACTCTGTTTCCTCTTGATAGTGTTCATGGTCAAAAATGTTGACTCACAGGTGTATGTGCTCATAAAAAAAGACATCACTTTCTGTGCAAGTGGTTTCAAAGTGGGAAAGTCTGCTTCAGAAACCAAACTTGGTTCAGAGTTCAACTTGGAGAATGTTATCTGTTTGCAGCTCAATTATTTCACTCTCCAGAGCAGCACGATTACCAGGGCAGCGCTGGTACTGGTTTCTACTTGCTCTACCGATTTGATGACATTTTCTGGCACAGGAGTGACGTCAGAGCCAGTTTTATGGGGAGGTGAATCAGGTGAGGATTTGAACAAGGTGTGCCTCATTGCCCTTGTCAAAAGTAAGTAACTCTAACACTGCAGGAAAACACAAGAGACAGAAAAAGGGGAAGACAAGTACACAAAACATAACACAAACACAACCCAGGCCATAACACTTCTCTCTCTTCCCATTTTGTTTTCTATGTTTAAGGCCGTTAAACTTTCTCTGCTAGCTTCAAAGAAGTTGCTGCCATTTCAAATGTTATTAGTGACACTGGGCCACACGGTTGGTGTAGTGGTAACTTAGCACTCTTGCCTTTACAGCAAGTTCAAGCCCCAGTTGGAACAAGGGCCTTTCTGCCCTTCTGTATGGAGTTAGGAGGTTCTCCCCGTGTGTGAGTGGGATTTCTCTGGCTTCCTCCCACTGTCCAAAAACATACAATATGGAGAATAGGTCAAATGTTTAGGTTAGGTTGTCTGTTTCCTAAACCCAAATTTTTGCACATTAGGGTTTGTCTCTATGTGTGGCCCTGCGACGTGACTCCGCCTATCGCCCATGTCAGCTGAGACTGGCACAGCACTCCCCGTGACCCTCCTGTGGAGGATGAAGCGGTAGATGATGGACGGATGGATTACTGACAATGATTCGTCCATAAGAAACTCTTGTTTGGAGATTTTCCACAGCACATTGCGAGCACCACTCGTGAAAGGAAGAGGGCTAAATATGAACAGCTACAGTGACCAACTGTCCCAAGAAAACCCAAGAAAATATCGGTGGTGTTCACAACACGGCAGTGGCGAACCGTGAGCACTACAGCTGGGCCTTCACCTCAGCCATCATTGCCGAGAAAATAAATCATTGCGAAAAAAAAACGACAGTACGATGGAAAACGTTTCACAACTGCAATTCTTTAATTAACGATTTTAATTACAAGGATGTAAACACGTGGGCACCGTAGCAGGTTATAATTAGGGGCTGAATCACCTGCACTGGGTAGAGAGAGGAGAGTCAGGTAGCCGTCATTTTTGTTGACCGCTTTAAGTTCAGTTATTATACACAGTGCACTTACCACATCTTACCTGGGTGTGCATTACCAAATAACCGGTGTTGTAGCTGTTGTGTTTATTAAACATCCTGAAACTTGCTTACCCGGACCCAGCGTGCTTCTCTGTACCGGCAGCGCGTCAGACAATCGAACGGGACCTATCTCCTCTCAAGCGACGTTAAACGGCTGTTCAGTCGCAACATTTGTCAACAAAAAAGGCATCAACGAAAGCGATCGCTCGCAGCGCAAAGGAATCAGTGAGACGCCAAGTAAGCGCAGCGGCAAACGGAAAAGGATTTCTTGCTCAAGGTGTAGCCTTAAACATCCCACTGTACTTCATAAGGAACTCGTTATTGATTCTAAGCAGACGGAGAGGATACCAGAGCTGCATGTTGACAACATCCTGGTGTCAAGTGGTCTTACAGGGGCTGGAGACCAGGACTGCAAACTGCCAATTGTTCCGGTCCAGGTTAAATCTAACAAAGGAACCAAAATTGTCATAACTTGCGCTTTTTACTCAAAACTTACTCCCCTGATGTTTGATCAGGGGAGTACTGCAGTGTTTTGCACTGACCGTTTAATGCAAAAGCTCCACCTCACAGGGAGGAAGGGGCGCATTCTCCTTCGAACCATGGGCCAGTAGAAAGTCGTAAGCAGTAAAACGGCTGTTAAGTCGCAACAACATCAATAACATTCTCTGCAACAAGATACAATCTCAACATTGACTTCATAAAACTGGAGACATAGTCAACATCTGGAAATATGAAATGAGGTCACCCTGTGACACCGAGGCTCATTTCCTCACCATGGACAGAAATCACGGCGCACAACAAACCATACAGACATTGACAAATTAATTCATGAACGTCCTCAAACTACAATACAATTTGAAATGCACAAGCTGGTAATACAATACATCCCCTCTGGGATCCCACCTCGGCCGGCGCGTGTCGGCCCTCACTTTCGCCGCACGGCATAGTACACCGGCGACCGGGAATCCTTCCGCGCATTCTCAGTTTTTTGTATGTGTATGTGTTTTTTTTTCCTTTTCCCTAATAGGAGTTTCAGAGCCACTCAATATACTGTAATGCAGTGCATATTGTAATGAAACGTCAAACGGATGAAGTACCCAGTACCTC
Source organism: Solea senegalensis (assembly GCF_019176455.1). Lineage (NCBI taxonomy): Eukaryota > Metazoa > Chordata > Actinopteri > Pleuronectiformes > Soleidae > Solea > Solea senegalensis. The sequence goes on along the minus strand of NC_058026.1, from coordinate 1,382,613 downwards.
TCCCTCTCTCTCTCTCTCGCCCTCTCCACCCCTCCCTCGCCTATAGGGCTGAATACTTTACAGAGTCATTGCTACATCTTGTTCCACTTGTGTCACGCTGTCAACAAAGTCATTGAGTCATTAACTCATTAAGACATATTAAATAGTGATTGTTACATTCACAACATTCCAATCTAGAGGAATAAGGAAAAAGTCGCAGATGACTGCACAGTTCCAGTTTTATCGTGACAACATATACAGTAAATATTTGTGTCAGAAAAACAGCTAAAAGAGCAGAACAATGAGAAATGTTGAGTTTTCCTGATTGTACTTAGAATGAGGGTGTCAAACATGGGTGACATGCAGGACTGTAGTAATGACAGAGATATAAAATCCATCATGAGGATGTGGGAAAGAGTTGTTGAAGCTTGTTTAATGAATAAAGTGAAAATCTGGACAGAGAGATGTAACTGCACAACTCATAACCTGTTATATTTAATAACTATATTTAAGGACTTTACAACAGTTAATTCATTGATTAGCAATCTAACACCAAATTGTCCACCTGTTATTTTGATATAAATATTGCTTGAATAAAAAAAAGTTCTTAGGTGTTAATATTTATTTGCTCCCTCATAACAGGAAACAGATCACAAGAATGTGTCATTTTGTGATTTGGGAAACACTGACAGATTGTTTCACATTTAGGGTCCAAACTACGGGTAAATGAATCAAGAAAATGCTTGACAGATCAACCAGTCAATAAGTGTTAAAAGTCACATGATGCTTTTTTCTTAAGGCATTTGGAACTGCATTGAATGTTGCTTTATTTTCTAAGAATAACTACTGTAACCTTTCTTTAGTGGTGGGGGAGAGTCAGTGGCTCTTATTTTGAAAGCCAGGGTGAAAGGAAATGAGGATGTGCAAGAAAAGCGAAGTGACCGTGAGTATGAAGAACATAAAATCTGGTCGGCTGGTCCATGCGAGGAATGAAAATGAAAGATGCGTCTTTTGGTTTTAAAGAATAACCACTAAAATAAAAATGTGTATTTAGTTTTGTAAAAACAACTACGATTGAAGGAATATGAATATATGTTTTTATTTAAAAGTAGCCAGACTTTACACATGTAGAAAAATATCCGCCCATTTAGTGATGGTGCATTTGATTTAAATCTGAAGTCAGAACTGGGCGTGACGTCGACCGCGTTCCAGTTGAAAAAAATAATCGACACAAAAGTATCTCGGGTTAGTCATTGTTAGAAATACAGTCGATAACAACGAAACAAACAAAAACTGAACACTACTATGTTTCAGACTGTGTTTGTACAAGTGGCTGCCATCTTGGAATCCTGGAAATCCAACTGGAAGACTAAGACATTCTGACTTGTGGTATTGCTAACAGATACGATTGCGTCGTGGCACAGCTGTTCATATCAGATATCTCTAATTCCAGTTTCAGATATAATACATAGTATAACTTATTTCTGACCATCATCATAATTCAAGTTCAAGATATCTTTAATTATCCTCGATTTAGGATTGATTAATAATGTAATGATTAAGCTTCAAGTGTAAATCTTCTGTAGTAAGCAGGTGAGATTGTAGTCAGACAGGGTCAAAATCAACATCATTGATAACTAAAACGAGGCATATTAAGTTTATGTAACTTGTGCTGTTTTACATACTAATATATTCATATTTTTAATATCTTTGTCATTGCAGAAAAGAGTGGCTTCCTGATTGGAACACCATCATGTACACCACAGCAAGCATCTGTCTTGACCCAAAGCATCCTTAACATGCTAGTCACTGACATGAGGCCTCTGTCAATGGTCGAAGATGACGGCTTCGAGACGATGTTTCACACCTTGAATCCTGGTTACACTCTTCCCTCGAGGAAGCTTATGGACAGTCATTCAATGAAGTGAAGACTGCTTTAAACAACAACAACAAACTTGCTCTCACCATGGATGTTTGGACAAGTGTAGCCAAGTGTTACTTCTCACTACATCAGTTTTTGAATAAAGATGCAGCAATTATTAATGTTTCTTTTTTTTTTACGAATTACAAATATTGTGATTAGTAAAAACTAAATTACAGATATTTTGACTAGTAAAAATGACATTGCAGATATCGGTAGTGAATACTCTGTAGAGACTAACCGTTAAAACGGTTTCGTCATATTTGCCTATGTATATTTTTTTTCCCACTTCTTTACTGGAATGCTTTAACCCAAAGATGACGTCACACCCAATTCCAACGTTGGACTTCTGATGTAAATGGAACGGCACCAGAAACCGGGACATGACGTTGTCCTCTCACTGCCGTTGTGAGGAACTCTTCTCCTGCGCTCTTTGCGTCAGTGACGTCAGGAAGCAGAAGCTGAAGTGAAACTGCAGTACGTCACACACTTTGGACCAGAAGTGTCCAGTGAAGCGCTGGAACAGTCTGTACCGAGCGAGCCAGTGATCTAGCAGCTTCAACACCACGAAACCCACGCAGCTCAGCACAGCCAGCAACAGGTGCAGCCGCGAGACACTGTCTCCGCGCGCCAGCTGCACGCGTACTCCCCGGTACACCGCGAGGACCACGTGACAGCCCAGCGCCACCTCGAAGCCGCGCTCGTGCACCAGCGCGAGGCCGTAGCTGAGCAGAGAACACGCCTCCACCGCTGCCGCGTGCGACGCGCGCCACTTCGCCGGCCCGCGCTCGATGAAGCCGATCCAGACCAGAACCCACGTGAAGATGGGCAGCGTGAACCACTGGTCGAGCACGGCGGGAGCGCGCCTCAGTACCGCCAGGCGCGTCCACTGCACAGGTGCGTAAAAGACCGCCATCAGCGCGAACACCTGTCTCAGGTAGCGGCTCTGCCGCGTTTCCGCGCCGCTTCCTCGCCGCTGCAGCAGCCAGTAGAGTCCCATGATGACGTAAGCCACGTTCACCAGGCAGTTACAGGGCATCGACAGGAAGAAGGGCACGCCCTCCACCCGCGGCTCCGCATAGTGATCAAAGGACAAGTCCACTGCGACTCCGTGGAACAGGCTGGTGTTTGCCACGGCCACGCACAACAGGAAGGCCAGCGACACGTGGAGCAGAGCCCACTTCATCCCCGCTGCCGCTCTGTTTACCTTCTGGCGTCAAAAGTTCCAACTATTGTTTTAGTTCCGGACTTCAAGATCACGGGGTTCGCAGGGGCGTGTTTGGTTTTTGTCGTACTTGTTGCTCGCCCCGCCCACCTACCTCATAAAAGCAAAACTGTTTCACAGAAATACAAATTATATAATTGCTTCGATCCTCTCACTCCAAAAAAACCCTTGTTTTATCACTTTTTGAAACAAAATGATTATTTAAACAGATGGTGATTAATTTAGTGGAGAATTATTAGGTTAATGTTGGTTAATTTACAGATAAGGTGCTGTGTTCAGTCCTCCGTCATGGACCTGCGTCAGCTCTGGCACAGAAACAAAGTCCTGATTGTGATGTGTCCTAGTCTGGGTCTGATCCACTGAGCGAATGTAGTCGAAATTCGTCTCAAACATTTTAAATTCACTGTCATCATTGACTCCTGCTCCTCCTGCTCCTCCTGCTGCACCTGCTGCTCCTGCTGCTGAGAGCACGTGAAGTGGCCTCAGGTACAAGTTCTGGTTCCTGCGTCAGTGTAACAAACACCACACTAAGGTTCTCTTCACACATGAAAACAACTGCTGATGAATGTCCAGTCCAGACTGGTGGAGCCAGTCCTCTTCCCTGTTGTGAATTATTCCCAGCCAAGCTAGGTTATTTAGACTAAATTAGATTAGACTTGACCTTACTGATCTTGTTAAAGGGTTCAGAGGTCAACATCAGTTCTTTAACAAAATGAAATAAGTGTTGTTTTTAATAATTCATTAATAGTCTTTTTTTTTTTAGCTTTTGGTTAAAGGATTTGTTCGTATACAGTCAAGTGACTAACTCAGTCATCATGGAAATTTTTTCTTTATTCTTCTTAAATATAAAAACAAATGCTTTCAGTTTCTTGTTGCAATGATTCAATAAAATCCATCTCTGTTTTCCGCTCTGTATTTGACATACCTAAACTAAAGCCCTGGACGTGACGTCATCTCAGAGTTCTAATTATGTTTCAAAAACAGCAAACGTATCTTTAAGCTAGCTGTTGTTGGCAATAGCGTTTATTGTAATACAAAAATACCACAGACGTGAAATTTATTACAAACTAATTACGGAGTGAGTAGCATAGATAGATAGATAGATAGATAGATAGATAGATAGATATCGACGTACAGCCTGAAGACATAAAATCGGCCATAGAAGCCCCTCTAGTTTACGTGTCACGTGACCAGAATAGGTCCCCACGCTGTAGCCTGACTATAAATCCTGCTGTAAAAATGTCACTTCGGCGGTGAATATTAATGATATTAATTAATTCATGTTTTAAAAAGTTTTTTTATAATACAAGGATTTCTACAGAAACATACACGTGTTTTTTCTGAGTTTGCCGTGTTTTGGCCTGACGAAGATGTTCAGGCGGGGTCTCGGTCGCCCCCCCGCCCGTCACAGACACATATGATGGTCGCCGGTGTAGGTGAAGAAGAGGACGCTGTCCTGTAAAGGTTAGTGCTTCTCTGATGTCAGCCTCGTTTACACATTAAGTTTGAGATTAAAGTTAAAATAAATTCTCCCGCTCAGCTTCGCAAACTGTCACCGACTGTTAGTTAACAACAACGACTGTTAGTTATTAACCAGCGACAGGTCACTGTTAGCGCTGCTAGCATGTTATCTAAGTGAACGCGTCAGGAAGAAGAGAATCACGATTAATCGCATAGAAAGGCAGTTTAGGTGAGTTTATTTTAAGAAAAAGCGCACTGTTAGACAGATATTTACGAGAGAACTTTGTAAAATACTCACTCTCCCAACCCCATAGAGAAAATCAGTTATTTTAATATCACAACACACAGGAGTTGATCCACTGCTGTCTCCATTATGAATTTCAATTGTCTTATTTTGTAAAATTCGGCATTTAAAATCCTTTTTTCAGACTGACCTTAGTGACATAAAGTGACAACACTTTAGCTAAAATCACTGAATTTCTGTCTGAGGTTTGATGTGGGAGAGTGAGTGGTTTACAAACTTCAGTTTCCTGTTGGGAAAGTCTGTCTAACAGTGAGATAAAGACATGAACATGTGACGTAGACATAGTAGACTTAAACTGACTAAGATTTTAATACACAAATCTTGTGTTAATTGCTTTGATCCTCTCACTCCAAAAAAAGACTTGCTTTATCCCCTTTTGAATTAAACTGATTATTTAGACAGATGATGATTAATTTAATGGAGGATAATTACTTGTTAATAATTGTTGGTTAATTTACAGACGAGCTGCTGTGTTCAGTCTGCTCAGAGAACTGACCTCCATCTTGTGTCGTCCGTCTCCAGCTCCGTCATGGGCCTGCGTCAGTTTTGGCACAGAAACAAAGTCCTGATTGTGATGTGTCCTAGTCTGGGTCTGATCCACTGGGGCTGGTACGTCCTCAACTCCAAACCTGTGCTGCGATCCGAGAATGACCACATTCCTGATCGAATTTGGTCGAAATTCGTCTCAAACATTTTAAATTCACTGTCGTCATTTGCTCCTGTTGCTCCTGCTGCTCCTACTGCTCCTGCTGCTCCTGCTGCTGAGAGAAAGTGAAGTGGCCTCAGGTACGAGTTCTGGTTGCTACATCAGTGTAACAAACACCACACTAACGTTCTCTTCATACATTAAAACAACTGCAGATGAATGTCCAAAACATTCAGGTGAGGGGGCGGAGCCTGGGTGGAGCCAGTCCTCTTCCCGGTTGTGAATTATTCCTGACCAAGTTAGGTTATTTAGACTAAATTAGATTAGACTTGACCTTACTGATCTTGTTAAAGGGTTCAGAGGTCAACATCAGTTCTTTAACAAAATGAAATAAGTGTTGTTTTTAATAATTCATTAATAGTCATTTTTTAGCTTTTTAAATGTGAAGATTTTCTTGTTTCTGTAATTTTTCAGCTCCTTAAATATGAATAATTATCAACCAAAAATAATCCTTAGTTGCAGCTGTAAAAATGGTCACGGGTTAAACAAAATCTAAATGAAGCATGTTACCATGGAAACGAAACAAACTCTTCTGTCTTTGTAGTTTTGTAACGTCATGTTTTCAGTGTCAAAGATTTTACGAATCAGAAAATAAAGATAAAGATTTGAAACAAACTTCATTTCAGATCAGAGCTGCTGTTCCTCAAACAGGCCACTAGGTGGTGGTGTGAGGACACACTTTGGTCACTGAGCTGCTGTGAGTTGTGGAAACCAACGTTCAGTGTAACTTAACTTCTTGTTTTCATCTTCATCACCAGGATGAAGCCTCACAGCTGGATCAGGAGAAACTGGCTGCTGGCAGCTGGGGGCGCCTTTGTCTCCATCCACATCGGCGTCTGGCTGATGCAGCGAGTCGCCAGAAGCTCCGCCCACTCTGGGAAGACACTGAGGCAGAAAAGTGGTGAGGACAGACTGGACTGACTGTTGATTGATTATTGATCGTGGATCGCTGAGTCATGATCCACAGACTCTGATTCTTTTATTCATCACAGAACTTTACGTGAAATAAATGACGAAATTAAATTATTTTTGATGGTTAAAGTCTTCAGCTGACTCAGCTCAACTTGCATATCGTCTCTTTATTGATGCGGCTGTTTGAGTCTGAAGTGATTATGGGAATAAAGATGGTGGAATCTGACGCGATGTGTCCAGTTTGTTTGTCTGCCGCTGTGGAAACTGGCGGCACAAGATGGCCGCCATCGTAAAGCAAAGCCCTCGCCACTGAAGTATGTAGAAAAGTGATTTTACTCTCAGTGTGATGTTGCACCTGAGACGAGAAAAGTCTTTGTTTTTATTTGTCCCTGAAAGTAAATTAGCGGTCAGCAGCAGTTTGTGTGTAAATTTAACATTTATAAAAACAAACAGTAAAATCATCTGTCTGTTTGGTTTCAGTGAGATTTAAACTCTGTCTGTTTTAAATTGAAGTGTAAAAACAAGGATAGAAAAGTCAGGACGTAAGTGTGTGACCTTTGACCTGCGGCACACTCCCTGATGATGACAAAGAAACCACCTACTGGAGCCCAGAGGCATTGCACATCATCGTACCCAAGTTATAGCTATTTTCTTATGCTTAATTTGTTTGAGTTAATACATTTAAAAGAGTATAATGATGTTTTTCCATCAATGATAGAAGCTGGCGAGGTTCAACTGCACCGATACTAAACTGTGATGTCATCAGCCTGAAGGTCGTCGTCACTGAAGAGTCAAAGTTAAAAGACTTACACATCTACTTAAAATTCCTAATTGTAATAAAGTAGTCATGTAACGTCTTCATTGACGAAACAAACAAACCAGATTTAGCTGAAAAACAAATACAAATAATTTTATTTTTCAACGACTGAAATCACTGCCTCATGTTTGCGACAACAGTCACATGACAGAGTGAACTGTTTTTTTACAGTGTACAAAAAAATACAAAATGTTACAAAACACGTTGTTTGCTGCCGTTTTCTTTTTATATAAAAAGATCAAATCTGACTTGAACAAAACTGCGTCACAACTGACGAAAAATGTATAAAACATTTAATGGAGGCACTAAAATACAAATGTATATAAAAAAGTAACCATTTAACTGCGAACTCATAAATTAAAGAGGAAAATGTTAAGTTAATAAATGAAATATACACAATTCTGTACAGAGCCACTTCAGTCAGTAGTCACTGCTGTGAGCTGTGAGCGCCCCCTGCTGCTGAGAACACAGTGAACACAGTGTAAAGTCACTCACGCTCTCACACCAAAGTCCCGGTCACTTAGACGATAAACTCCGCCCTGTTTACAGACCGCAGCTGTCTGTTGTCCTGTTTGTCCGTCCAGTGACGATGATGTCGTTCCTCAAAGTTTACCAGTGAATACTCCAGTGGTTCCCGTGACGACCGCGCCTTCTGCAGCCGCTTGTCCACCTCGTCCTCGCCTAATTGGCTGCCACCGTCGGACTTCCTGACCTTGGCGATGATGGCGTTCTTGTCCTCGTTGAGGCGGCGTTGATGATGATGGTGATTATGACGGAGGTGGAAAAGCTTCTGCTGCTGGTGGTTCGCTCTGTTTTTCTCGATGCAGTTCTTGATGTGGTTGAGCTGTTCAGGGGCGGAGCTAACACTGCTGTGCAGAGCGTTGTTGTCGTCCGTCAAAGATGTCGAGGTCTGAACGCTGATGCCCGTGCGAGTGCTCAACTTCCTGTGTCTCTTCAAGCACCAGAGCGACATCAGCGCGACCGCCAACACCCACACGACGATCACCATGGAGACGAGCAGAGGAACCAGGAAGTCTGATGGAGAGAGAGACGCCAAGGTCAGACAGCAAACTTTATACAACCTTCAATCTCCGTTTCATGTTGCCTTCCATTTACATCGGAAGTCGGAAACTGGGAGTGTCGTCAAGCCGAAGTTCACGCACGCAAACGGCAAAAGCAACGATAGGACATGTGCGATCTTTTACAGTCATTTCACATCCGAAAAAGATCTCAAGATTCACTCATGTTTGTGAATGAATTACAAACACGTTACTGACGTCGGTTGTAGCTACTACTATAGTACTGCATAGCAACAGTACGCAAACATTTTTTTTCTGTTTCAGTTCACGATCGTCAAAAATATTCCGACGTTAAAATCTTTGGCAGGTTCTGGATCTGTTTCCTCAGCGACTCACCGTTAGGGTTCTGGTCGTTCTGGTCTTGTCTTCTCTGGACACGGACCTCAGTGATGGCACTGATGATGGCGCCGTTACTGCCCCCCCTGCTGACCACATCCACAATCCTGTCCGTGACCTCCATGACAGAGGTCCGTCCTCGCGCCTGCTCGTTCGTCGTCTGAAACATTCAGCAGAAGCACGGTGGTCACAGTCTGTGACCTGACGCACTCTATCGATGGTCACGGAGTCGACCTCCGTACGGAACATTCTGAAGATCGCAGACTTACAATGGCAATGTGGATCTCGTTGCTGGCACTGAGTGACGGCTCGCAGGTCACAGAAAGGGAGGAGCCTGATGTCAGGTTCTGGACGACGTACAGAGTCCTGAGCTCACGACAAACCTGCTCCACCATCACGCCCTGAAGACCAGGTTTTTATACATTCATTCTCAGGCTTGAACAAGATAAGTTTGGGAGATCCTGGATAACCTGGACTTTATCTTTAACTACTTTACGGCAAGATACTGGGTTATGTGGTTTTTGACTCATCTGGTTCAGTTTTTGTTCTTCGTTTCAGCAAATACAGAGTTATACATGTACGGATGCAGATCAATGAGCTGTATGGAAACCACAAAAATGTAATGGATATCATTTCTTGTTTGGAAGTCATTGCAAGTAAAAATGGAAATTCTGAGAGAAAAAAAAATCACAGTTTTTCTCTGAGAGTGAGGAGAAAACACACTGACCTTTGTCATGACGTCCTTGTTGAAGGTGAAGGTGACGTTGGCACAGCCGCTCTCTGGGTGACACCTGGTTGTGGGTGGGGCCCGGTGGGCGGGGCTCCAGCACTCCCCCTGACTGAGGCAGGGTTTGACGAAGCAGCGTTCATCCTGGACGGCGACGCAGGTCTGACCGGCCGGACAACCTGAGCGGCGAGTCTGAGCGGGGAGGCTGCAGAGTTTAGGTCCACACCGAAGCTAACGGAGGCAAATGTTGGACAAGCGTCCGGGTTAGCTCTCCACTCAAACCTCGTTGACAGAACTTCGTACATTAACGACTTTTTTTGTCACAGATTTGCTCTAAGTTACCGAACTTGACCATGAGACTTCTGATTAAGTCTGGTTCTACCTTGGTGCAGGCGACTCGTCCGCCATGGCAGCGGCAGCTGTTACAGTCCTCGTCCCACCGGTGTCCGTCCACAACCACCTGACCTTTGACCCGACACGTCCCCCCTGCAGCTGCAGCACAAAGACAGAGAAAACACCGCCGTCACTCACCGACAGATCACAGAACGAGACTCTGACCTTTGTCGAGACGAGGTTTTTACCTCGGTCACAGCGAGGCCCGGCACCCCCTGGTGGACAGACGCAGTAGTAACCGTTAATCTCGTCCACGCAGGTCGAGCCGACACCGCACGGCGACGACTGACACTCATTAACGTCTGAAAGAGAAGGGATCGATTAAAAACAAATATGATTACACTAAAAATCCACACTCGCCAAAATAAAACATCAACGCTTTTATTTGTAATACATTTGACTGATGGTTTCTTACATAGAGTTTTTATGACCCGCCCACTTTTATTGTCCCTCCCTATTCATTTAAATAAACACTCACTGATTCTGCAGTCGGCTCCAGCAAAACCTGCGGCACATTCACACCGATACCAGTTCTCTCCGTCCACACAGCGTCCTCCGTTATAACTGCAGAAGACACAGGAGTTAGAGACAAAACACCTAACTGTCCCTTTAAATCTCTGTGTGTATGTGTGTGTGTCCTCACCATGGATGACGACTGCAGTCGTTGCTATCTGTGAAATAAAGAAAACCGAGTGTTATGCTAGATCAGGGGTTCTCAAACAGTGAGTCGGGAACCACAGATGGGTCACGGGAGATTTTTGTATAAAATTAAGTTTTAAAATAAAGTTTTCATTAAAAACCATTGGAAATTATTTGTTTACCGATTAAAAAAATTATATTCACAGATTACGGCTGTAACATAATCCAAGATTTTACAGACATCAGACACACAGATTTCCTGAGAATGCACAAGACAATCCAGTCCAGACCAGGACCAGACCATTTCAGGTATATCTCACAGAATCTCACGTGATTTAACGTGACTTTAGAACATAAACAGACGTTATTTAACAGTTATATTCATATTTGATGACGTCATGGCTGAGAAGACGGAGTCCACTCGTCTTGTGTGAGATCCCAGTCGACTCGCTGTCATTGGTTATTTCGGGGGTTAATGTATGGTATGTTTACGTCGTGTGTACGTGAGGTGTGTGGTGTCGTGCAGTGACTCACTGTGGCTGCAGGTGGCGCCCTCCCAGCCGTCCTTACACACGCAGCTGAAGGAGTTTCCCTCGGTGACGCAGGTCCCTCCGTTCTCGCAGGGACTCGACGAGCAGCTGCTGTTCCTCGCTGCGGAGATGGAAGCAACCTTAGCCACAATGCTAACATGCTAACACTTTAAATATACACACAGACTCTCACCGATGCTACAGGTGGCGCCCTCCCAGGCGGCGTCACACGCACACTTGAAGGCGTGGCCTTGGTCGTAGCAGGTTCCTCCGTTGTTACAGGTTGCCGCGTCGCACTGACTCGCTCCTGTCGCGATAAAAAAAAACACAACGTTCAGCATGAGACAGGAGTGCAATGCATCCTGGGAAACTTGTGCTGCAATCCGGTTTATTGTTAACAGAACGCAGACAAAAACGTAGAAAAAAACCTGTCTACATACTCGTACTATTAGCTCAATTATTAGCCAACTGTGTTTTGCTAGCATAAGTAGCAGTGTTCGTTCGTAAGTGGCAGCCATCTTCAATCCTAACTCAAAGTCCAAGTTTTGACTACAAATGGAACGTTCCAGTTATGTTAGCCTAGCTTAACATTAAGACAGGACACGTTTGTCATCTTAACACCAAATTCAAACTAAACAGTGTCACAATAGCTTTGACTAGTTTCGTAAATGTTACCATTGTTTCCTTAAGTTTCACGACAAACTCGGAAACTCCAAGTACCGACTACAAATGGAACGCAGTGTTGCAGGTGAGCGTGTGGACGTTAAACGTACTTGAGTGACAGGTCTTTCCCTTCCAGCCGTCTCGACATTCGCAGTAGAAGTCGTTCACTAGGTCGTGACACACGCCTCTGTTCTGACAGGGGGCGGAGCCACAGTCATCCACGTCTGCATGGAAAAAAAACAGCATCAACAACGCGTTTCTTGTCTTGTCTTTTTTACGACGACATATTTACACTTCTTAGGATGAAGTACTCACTGTTGTGACAGGTGGCGCCGTCCCAGCCTTCAGCACAGATACACTGATACTGACGCACTCTATCGATGCAGGTGCCTCCGTTCAGACAGGGGGCGCTCTCACAGTCGTTAATGTCTGAGCAAGGAAAGAGAAGGAGAAAATGAAAAATAAATAACTAGACAATTCTGTGGCGAAATGTATGACGACACTGAGGCTCCAAAGTTTCCCATTCATGTGTATGTGGACATTCTCACTCTGGTGACAGTTTGCTCCCGTGAAGCCGTCCTCACACTCGCAGCTGAACCGTCCCCCTGTGCTGCTGCGACACCAGCCATGTGGGCCGCACACGTTAGACGAAACCAAGCGCACCCCGCTGGACGTGCTGTTGGACGCAACCGCGATGGTGCAGCTGTCAATCACTGAGAAAGAGGAGGAGAAAACATTTATGTCTACGCAGTAAAAATGAAGCTAGAAATTTAGCTAACCGTAGCTAAATAGTTAGCTTAGCAAAAAGGGCGGGAAAAGCTGAGGTATAACAGCGAGGTAGGTCACTTTTTCACTGATGCTAGGTTTAAGGACCATGGTTAAAGTTAGTAGTGATGGGCGATGCTAATGCTAACTAAGGAAAAATAGGCTAATGCTACTTAGCATAGTTGCCGCCTGTCTCCTCAAATGAATAATATAAGTAAACAAAAAATAATCCCGCAAACATGACACAAAATCATTTTAGCGCTAGGTTTAAACGCACTTTAAAACACAGTTAGCTTAGCATTAGTTTCAGGAGCTAACTAACAGTATAGTTGGTGTGTTTCAAAGCTAACATCTTAAAATTAAGCTAGCGTATTTTCAGATATTTTAATTCGTGAATTGAAGCCAACGATGGGATTTTATCGTGAGATTACTTTAGAATTATTATTTTTTGGTTCTTTTTCACATAATCATTGTCAGAAGTCGTGACAAAAAGCTGCAAACTTTACTTTCATTACATGATAAAAACAAATGCTTTAAAGGTGGGAGGCGTCAGACAGGACTTAGATCATCGCAGAGTGGACGTGAGTTATGGCAGAGAGGAAGCAGAGTAGACACAGAGGACACAGAGTAGACGACAGAGAGGATGCAAACCTTTGCAGGACGCAGTGAGACAGTGGTCCTTCAGCCTGGAACAGTTCCTGCCATCGTAATCTTCACCACATTCACAAACGTAGTCGCTCGCCAAGTTGAAACACCTTCCGCCATTTTGACACGGAGCGTGGACGCAGAAGTCGATGTCCAACTGTGGACAGAGAGACAGACAGAGAGACGTGTGATGATCACATGAATGTGATGAACACATGAGTCTGATGATCACATGTTTTCTCAAACCTGGAACTGATGATCATTTTTGACGATAACAAAGAAAAACACTTTAGTTTGAAAGACGTCGTTTATGAATAATTACTGTTTTAAAAAAGTGGGCGTGTCTAAGCGTGCACTCACCTGACAGTGACTCCCGGAGACACCAGGTGGACAAACACAGTGGACGCCGTTGACTCGGTCCTGACAGCGGCCGCCGTTGAGACAAGGTCCACTGTCACACTCATCCACGTCCGTCTCACAGTGTTCACCGCTGAACCCCGGCGCGCACACACACTTGTAACCGTTCAGCAGGTCCTGGAGGAGACAGAGGTCAAAGGTCAAAGACAGAGGTCACAGAGACAGAGGTCAAAGGACAAAGAGAGGTCACAGAGACAGAGGTCAAAGGACAAAGAGAGGTCACAGACGGAGGTCAAAGAGACAGAGGTCAAAGAGACAGAGGTCAAAGAGACAGGTCGTTGTCATGGTGTTTCTTGGCAGACACACACGTGTGCTCGCCGCTCCACCGCAGGACGAAGAGCGAGGAGAAAACAAACACACTCACCTCACACAACGCTCCGTTCTCACACTGAGAGCCACAGTCATCGACGTCTGCAGAGAACAAATCACAACAAGTCTAACGTCAAACACTGTGTTCACCTGAACATCTGATGGTTTCACTGAAAACACGACTGAACTAAAGTTTGTAAACCACTCACTCTGCCACACCAAACCTCATAGAGAAAACCAGTGGTTTTAGCTGGCGGGGACACAGGAGCTGCTGGTCCTCTGCTGCCTCGTGTGGTCACTGATTTTCTCTATGAGGTTTGGTGTGGGAGAGTGAGTGCTTTATAAACCTCAGTTTTAACAGTGAGACGTGAAAATGTGATGTAGATGTCAGAGGCTTAAACTGACGTGGATTTTTATAACGCACGTCTTTCAGCGAGTGTGTGAAGGTGCTTCTCAGCAGCAGGGGGCGCTCACAGCACAGTCAGCACTGCTTCACAACCTCACCCTGATACAAAGCGTCCGTGTCATCAGATAAAAGCTTGTGTGACTCACTCGTGTCGCACTTCGGACCCGTCCAACCAGGCAGGCACTCGCAGAAGTATCCGCCAATCAGATTCCGGCAGGATTTGGCGTTGACACAGGGGTCGCCGTCGTCACACTCGTCGGCATCTGAGGACGATGAAGAGAGTTGATGCACGGCCGGCGTAAATCACCACACACGGACAATGAATCAAACACTTCATGTTTAAATCGTCCAAACTTAAAGCTTGGATAAGTAAGTGCTAGCTAAAAGCTAGCATTAGCAGGCCCCATCCCTTCCTGCTGGCACTCTGGTCAAAGCTCCGCCCTTAAAAACTGAAAGTCATGTGTTTTTTTGTCACATGTTTTTATGACAAATTTAACGTGTGTCGAGTAGAGACTTTAGGCTCCACCCACCTCTGTTTATGAATGTAACTTTGATCACTCACACACCACCACATCAGAAAATATAATAAATAATGATTTTTTTCCTGAAAATCACTTAATGGACTGACCAATGAGACAGGTCTTCCCAGTCCACTGAGGGGGACAGACACACGTGAAGCCGTTGACCAGGTCCTGACACGTCCCTCCATTACTGCAGGGACTCAGCAGACACTCGTCCACATCTGAGACACAAACATCAACGTCCACGGTCAACACAACACTAACATGGAGGAGGAGGAGGAGGAGGAGGAGGAGGAGAAGAACTTACTGATGGAGCAGGAGGGTCCGGTCCAGTCGGGACCACAGAGACACTCAAAACCCTGACCGGTCTCAACACAGCTGCCTCCGTTCAGACAGGGGTGAGACACACAGACGTGGTCTGCTGTGGAGACACACACACACACACACGTAACAATACAGTAACCATGGTAACAAGTGTGTCTCATGGATCTGAGCACCAGCCTGAAAATCTATGTCAGTTTAAGTCTGTGATGTTAAGAATGCGTTCACGTCTTTATCTCACTGTGAAACTGAAGTTTGTAAAGCACTCACTCTCCCACACCAAAGCCCAGAGAGAAAATCAGTGATTTTAACATCACACATGCACACACACACACATACCCCTCCCTGACCCCTGACCTCTGACCTCTCGTTTCCACTGCTCCTCACTGACAGACAATGCTGGGTTTTTTCCACAGCTCTGCAGTAAAAACATCTCATAACTCATCCTAACATTTATATTATTATTATTACTTTTTTACGTGACAATAAAACTGTGAAAGGATTAAAAATCCATCGTCTTCTTCACCTCCACCTTTGCCGCATTTGAATGATTAATAAAGTCACAAAGTTTAATTTAAAAAAATGAGATTTCAGATCATTTCGAATGCAGATAACAGTGATTACATGTGAAATCTCCATCACTCCATTGGGTTTCAACCTCAGTGTGACATTTATTTTATTATTTCTGGTTCCTGAGCTTCTTATTTCATGTTTAAATGTGACTCCTCCTCCTCCTCCACCTCCTCCTCCTCCTCCTCTCACCTCTCTGACAGTTGACACCAGAGAAGCCCTCCTGACAGGAGCACTGGTATTTGTCTGGCCCTGTGTTGCTGCAGGTGCCTCCGTTCAAACATGGACGCCGCGTCAGACACATGTTCAGATCTGAGGGACGAGAGAACGAGGGCTAGTTAGAGCGGTGTGTGTGCGTGTGTGCGTGTGTGCGCGTGTGTGCGTGTGTGTGTACCTTTGTCACACAGCTGTCCTCCATAGTTAGTGTCACACAGACACTGCCACGGCTCCACACAGCTGCCGTGAACACAGCCTGGATGAGGAATACACTGATCACAGTATTCACCCTGCCATCCATACAGACACCTGACACACACACACACACACAACACATTAAGAACACTGTCTCACTCACTCACTCTCCCACACCAAACCTCATAGAGAAAATCAGTGATTTTATCTGGCGGGAACACAGGAGCTGCTGGTCCTCTGCTGCCCCGTGTGGTCACTTTGTGTCACTGCCTTCAGTCTAAATGAAATATTTTAATTGAATTTGTGTGTGTGTGACGTTAAAATCACTGATTTTCTTTATGAGGTTTGGTGTGGGAGAGTGAGTGGTTTATAAAAGTCTGACAGTGAGATAAAGACATGATGATGTGACATAGATATCATAGAAACTTAAACTGACGTAGATTTTATAACCCCCTACTGGCATCTGTGGACCTTTTCTTACTAATATATATTATGGGATGTCAGTAAAAAGTCCAGTATCGTTGTTTCATGTCTCACCTGCACTCTCCAGGTGTTTTACAGGAGCCATGATGTTTACTGCAGCCCTGTCTGCAGAGGGCTACACACACACACACACATTACTTTACTCATTTAGCAACTTTACAATAACACAGACACAGACAGAGACACAGACAGACGCACAGAGACACACACAGACACAGACAGGAGGACTGACCAGTGTTGCAGTCTGGTCCGGTCCAGCCGTCCAAACACGTCTTGTTGCCGTTGTGGTCACACTCATAGTGGCCGAAGAAGTCGTCCCGCGGTCGGCAGAACTTGTTGCAGCTGAAGCTGAAGTAGTGCTCGTCACAGGTGAGACGCACCTGCACGTGGAACTGAGACACTGCACCGTTGTGTCTCAGGTTCTGCCACTGACGACTGGGGTTGATCATGCCCGAGTGCACGGCCTTGTCAATCACAGTAGAACCAGAACCAGGACCAGAACCTGAGGACACAAGCGTTTTCACATCAGTCTAAAGAAGACAGGGTTATTTTTAAAGTTGTCACCCTCAGTGACAACATGAAAAACTGATTTTAACCTCTTAACAAAAGAAAGGTTTCTGTGATATCTGCGTCACATGATCACGTCTTTATCTCACCGTAAACCACTCACTCTCCCACACCAAAGCTCATAGAGAAAATCTGTGTTCTAAGTCTTGACCTGGTCCTGATGTGGACCAGGTCCAGGTCCTAACGTGGTCCTGTGAGTGTTTACACAGTGATGGAGGAGGAGAAAGTGTTAAAGTGACACAGAGGTAAAAACAGAAAGTTCTGGATCTGTTTGAACATTTGAACAAATATCAAATCTGACACTGACTCGCTGAATTCACGCTGCAGCGCCCCCTGTGTCACTCTGCTGTACTGCACTGTACACACTTTCATTATTAACATGGATTTGTTAAAATCTCACACACGGATTCAGACTTCAGGCTTCTCTGCCGCCACCGCAGTGCTCAGATAACCCCGCCCCCAATAACCCACCTGTGCCGGCATCAGTGGACTTTACACCAGGACTATAATGGTTCACTGCTGGACGGCAAATACAGCACTGACACACACGCGCACACACACACACACACAGCAGATTTCTGAATGAGGTTCACACATGACATGTAAACACCTTTATGTGTGTGTGTGTGTGTGTGTCTGTGTGTGTGTGTGTGTGTGTGTGTGTGTGTGTGTGTGTGTGTCTGTGCGTTCTTCATATTTAAATCAATAAAAAATGTTCTTCTTTGTTTTCTGTTTGTATTTTTGTTCCAACTCCTGTAATTATTCTTTTCTTTTATCATATTTTAAACCAGTGGGTCCCAAAATTGTGGGTCGGGGCCAACAGGTGGGTCACAGGAGGGGTTTTTGGGTCCCAAAACAAATCAACCTTTTTATTTCAGATTTGTGTGAATTTGTTTTAAATAATAATGTTAAATAAAAGATGATGAAGATGATACTCACTGGCTGAAGACGAGTCGTTGTTAAAGTCCAAGGCTTCGATGATCAGTGTGTATGATCTCTGCAAACACACAGAACAATAATAAATAATAATTTACTGCTTTTTATGATTAAATGACATTCAGTTTTATCATCTTCTTAAATGTGATTATTTTCCTTTTAAGTTTCTTTGCTCCATAAAAACAAAGAAATCATTTTATTTTGAGAACATCATTATTTCCAGAGTTTGATTCATATTTTTAACGATTCAGCGATTAGTAAAGAAAATAATCATCATAAAATAATCTTCTTTCAAACCCTGACTGAAGAAGGAGGTGGAACAGGAGGAGAAGCGGGTGGTACAGGGGGTAAAGGAGGTGCAGCTCGTGTTCTGACGTTGGTGTCTGACCTCTGACCTTTAGCCATCTCTGACTCTCTTCAACACATTAATAAAAGAAAAACTGCTGAGTCATGGTCGCTGGCCGCTCGTCATCTTCAGCGTTCACACAGATGTTTATCTCCACGCCACTGAAGCACAACTGAGACAACACTGTGGCTAATGTTAGCAGTGCTAACGTTAGCAGTGCTCACCAGCGGCCATTTTCCTCCTGAATGTTACCGTGCGTTCCTGTTGCCTCTGTGACGTCACATCTCAGTGAAGTTAAGTTAAGTGTGTTCCACTTACCCCTTAGTTGTTAATGTTAGCATTGTAACTAGGTGTGCTAGCTCAATAAGCTAATGTAGTCAGTTTAATGTAAAACACCAATGTTTATAAAAACAGATGCAGAAAAGTAAAGCCTCGGAATCTACGATGAAAGCAGCAGTTCGACACCAGGGGGCAACTCTGCTGGCTGTTTGTTTGTTTGTGTCTTTTATAAGTCATACTGCCCCCTACTGGTGTCTGTGAAGATGTCACCACACTATTTTTGGAAACGGATGGATTTTGACGTTAACTTCATGTCATCAATTTTATTTTTAAAAAGTTAAAAGTTCCATTATTTTATAAAAACATAACAAGAATCACGTTAATAAAAACAATACCTGACAAAAGTTTATCATTTACATAAAGTTATGTGAGAAACACTCGCCTCCTGGTGGACATTCAGGAGAATAGAGAGGATTCAAACACTCACCGGCCACGCGAAGCTGAACGGGACCAGAATCCGTGAGTCGTCACTTCTGGAGTTTGGGAACGAAAAACTATTCCCTCCGAGCACAGGCGTGGATGCGGAGCCAAAGCTGCAGGGCCCGGTCGGGTTCACCTTCAGCTGGTACTCCTTCAAACACGCCCGGAAGTAGGTGTCACATTCGTCCGCCTTGTTGCACCGCTGATCCCCCACCTGCTGCAGCGTATTGCAGCAGGCGCCGCTCTGCAGGCGTCCGTTAACGTTTTGCATCGACAGTATTTGGATCTCAAAGTTTCCCGAGGCTGAAGACACCTGCGGAGGAGGAGAGGACAGGTGGGTCAATAGAACCAGGTTCAACAGGATCCTCAACCCTCAAGGGTCCTGATGACCAGATCCTGAGAGTCTTAAAAATGATTTATGTTCAGCAGGTTTATGGAGATTCCTGTGACGACCTCTGCTCTGCACATAGTCAGAGGTGAGCGCCCCCCTGCTGCTGAGAATCAGCCTTTTAGCCACTGAACAAAGGTCTACGATGTCTTCATGTCTTTATCTCACTGTTAGACAGACTTTTCCAACAGGAAACCGAAGTTCGTAAACCACTCACTCTCCCACACCAAACCCCATAGAGAAAATCAGTGATTTTAGCTGGTGGGGACACAGGAGCTGCTGGTCCTCTGCTGTCTCGTGTGGTCACTTTGTGTCACTGAGGTCAATAAAAATGAAGGATTTTAAAAGCAGAATTTTACAAAATAAGACATTTGAACTTAGTGATGGAGGCGGCAGTGGATCAACAACTCCTGTGTGCTTTGATATTAAAATCATTTTTTTCTATATGGGGTTTGGTGTGGGAGAGTTACTGGTTTACAAACTTCAGTTTCCTGTTGGAAAAGTCTGTGTAACAGTGAGATAAAGACGTGAACATGTGACGTAGACATCGGAGACTTAAACGTAGATTTTTATCAGTTTAGTATTTTGTTGAGTGGCTGAAATCAGTTTTTATGTTTTTATCAGTATCATATTTGACACTGTGTCAGACTGCAACTGATGGTTATTTTAATACAAGATGTATCTGTTGATTATTTTCTTGATGACTTGTTTGAAGACAAGGCAAAAAGAAAATGTGATTTGATGAGCCTTGATTTTATTAATATGTTTATTTTCTCAATAAAAGTATTATTCACATTTAGTTCAAAGAGGAAAATAAAAATCTGATTGAGTTTGATTGATTTCTTTGTTTTTATGGAGCAAAGAAACCAGAAAATATTCACATTTAAGAAGCTGAAAAATCATACAAAAAAACAAACTCTCAAACTCATAAATCAAGCATCAAAACAGAGATTAATTTAGTCATCGGTTAATCGTTGGTTGTAATAAAAAAAAAACTGAACTGCAACTTTATAAATGAATGGACTTGTGTTGTAAATTGATCAGGTTGCTGTGTGTGTGTGATCACTTATTGATCGATCAGGTGTTCGATGTACCTGCACTCTCAGCAGCAGCAGCAGCAGCAGCAGCTCCAGGAGGAGGACGCGGCTCCGGGTCACGGTCATGCCGGCGGCGCGCTGCTGCCCGGCGGCTCCCACGACTCTCTGATGGTCGCTGCCTCCGGCTGGAACATACACCGACCCGCGGCGTCCTTCTCCGGTCACAAACCTCCACAAAAGTGACGACTGCAGCGCTCCGTCCTGGCCGCCTCCACCCTCTGTCCTGCCGTACACCTTTGTCTGCTTTTGTCCCGCGTACCTTCACACACAGCGGCCGAGAAACTGCAGCTAGATCCCGGACAGCGGTGTGAGCGCTGCCTGCGGAGGAGGCTGGGTAATATCCACCCCCGCGAGGGAGGGGCGTGCACCGTGTGACCACGCCCACCGAGGTTTGTTTACACTGAGTTCACAGTGAGGTGAAGAAGTACTTTCACATATGGAGGCAAAAAAAAGACCCAAAACACCGACATGAGAGGAGAAATCATCTTTATACAAACTCACGAAGAAGTTAAAGGTCTAATCATTTAAATGCTCTTTTGTGTTGCTGTCACTCTCCCACACCAAAGTCTAGAGAAAATCAGTGATTTTAGCTGGTGGGGACACAGGAGCTGCTGGTCCTCTGCTGCCTCGTGTGGTCACCTTGTGTCACTGAGATCAATCTGAACAAAGGATTTTTAATGCTGAAGTTACAACATAAGACACTGATTTTCTCTATGAGGTTTGGTGTGGGAAAGTGAGTGGTTTACAAACTTCAGTTTAACATAGAGATAAAGACGTGAACACTTTCTTAAAGATATCACAGACTTAAAGTAACGCACAAACCCAAACCTGCTTGTTGATATTAATGAGCGGCGGTTTGTTTACACTGAGTTCACAGTGAGGTGCAGAAGTAACTTCACTGACATGAGAGGAGTTTAACGCAGGAATGATAAGAAGAAGAAGAAGAAGAAGAAGAAGATCATGTTTACTGTTCTTTAAATGATCTCTCTAACGTTGCGGTGCTTCCTGTACGATGGCCTTGAGAGGACCTATTTAAGCTTATCACAAAACACAGCATTTGTGATAAATAAATAAATTGTTTGGTAACTAGGTAAATAAGTATATAGGTTGGTCAGTAGGTAGGTAAATAAGTAAGTAGGTAAGTCAGTAGGTTGGTCAGTAGGTACAGTATGTAAATAAATAGGTAGGTAAATAAGTAAGTAGGTTGGTCAGTAGGTAGGTAAATAAGTAAGTAGTTTAGTCAGTAGGTAGTTAGCCAGGTATGTTAGTATGTAATTATTTAAATATGTAAGTATTTAAAATATATATTTATATGCAGAGTTTAATAAATTAGACTATTTACAGTTAAAAGATAAATATATATGGGTTTTTAAGTTCATTACTTTTTATAAAATATCAGCGTTCTGAGAGAGAAAAAGTGATAAATAAGCAGTGTACCTGTGTGAACCAAACCTGTTACCTGTCTTTCTGTCAATCATTTCATTTCTGTGTTGTCATCGGTTGTTAGCAAACTCACGAGCCAATCAGGTTACATTTACTGTTAAAGGGGCGGGACTAGCGCCGCAGAGTAGTGAGACGCAGACGTTTTTTCGACCAGAGAGCTAAGTCAGAAGCGTCGTGGTGTGGGGAGCATTTTTGTTTTATTCGTGGAGACTGACTACTCGTCCGCCTAAAATAAACTTTCTGTGTGACCTGCGAGAGGTAAATATTATACGTATACCAGTATTTTTGTGCTATAGCTAACTGTTATAGTGTTAGTTAGCGAAATGCTAGCTAGCGGTAGCATATGGAGCTAATGCTAATTCAACAAGAGATGGCATGTAATATTGTGGCTCAATTTGGATAATATTCTGTAATTAGACGGACGTGGGAGAAGGAGAGAGGTCGGACGTGTTTCCAACGGACCGCTGTTTTTATCGTCATCGTTGGACTTTGCTGCTGTGTGTGTGCGTGAACTGTGACTGCCGTTGTCATTGTCATTGTCATCGCCATTACCCTCGTGAGGTGACCATCAATTTCCACGTAATCCCTACTAATCCATCCCGGGATTCGTGAGTACTAACAAACCATTGCATGTGTTTTTTATGGCTCATTTCTGAGTGAAGTGGCCATTACAGTTTTTAGGCCCCACCGTACCCCTGCATCGATTATCAGGCCTGCAACAGGTTTCAATATTATGTGTGTGTTATAACTGCAAAGGTGTGTGGGCCACTTACCTGAAGGTCTTGTAGGTCCATCGTTTATTTACACCATCAAAGTTAATGATGTGGTGCTGCAATGCATTGATAGTGGATCTAATGTGACTATTATTTTTAAAAACTGGTATAGCACTTACTAGATGTCCCAATAAAACCCCTCTCTGGTTTTGGACTCTGGGGTCTTGCTGATACAGAGTATCCTTCAAAGGGTATGTTGTTGTAGAGATGGAGTTTGCGGAAGAGATCACTGGTGTGTTGGGACAAGTGGAAGTGCTCGCTCTGATTTGTCCTGAGCAAGGAAACCAACAACAAACCCCTGTGCTGGTAGGAACCAATACATCTCTGTTCCACCGCTTATGGGAGTTGGTGAAGACGAATGGTCTCAGATGTTGATGTTGACAGTAACAGTTTCACTGTACTAGTTCAAAATGAATCAAAAAAGACAACCTTCATTCCAGTGGGAACTGTCACTGCAGAGATGTATGCTGTGGACTCCGTTACCCCAATCCAGCCTTCCGACCTCACAGTTAATACTTTAGATCTAAACCTCTTCAATTTCGGGGATTCCCCCATCCCTGAAGAGTGGAAGAGTCGGCTTTGGTGGAAGTTGGCTGAGAGGCGGAATGTTTTCTCACTGCATGAGTGGGATGTTGGCTTGGCCAAGGGGGTTGAACATCACATACGACTGCATGACAACAGGCCTTTCAGAGAAAGGTCAAGGAGACTAGCTCCTGCAGACATTGATGGTTTGAGGTGACATATACAACAACTGCTGGCAGCTGGAATTATCACCGGGTCCCTTAGCCCCTACGCCTCACCAGTCGTTGTAGTTCGCAAGAAGAACTGGACTATAAGAATCTGTATCGACTACAGAACTCTTAACAACCGCACTACATGAGACCTGGGTTACACTGTTTTCATCTTTTCCAACCCGCTCTTTTTATAATTCTTTCTTAATTTCACTGTTTTTTATGTTCATATTTCACTGTTTTTATGTGTTTATGTTGAAGGAATGGGAATTTTTCTAAAAAGAGCATCAATAAAATACTGTTAAATATGAGGCAGTAGATTTAAACATAGATGATGTAAATCTGGGCTGAAATGTTTGGTGTGGAGGAATGAAAGGAGGAGGAGGAGGAGGAGGGGTGGAAGAACAAAGGTTCCACCTCTTTATTCTCAAATTAGAGCAGCTGGGCTCTTTCCCCTCGAGGACCCCATGAATAGATTATTGGGCTGTTGTCAATGATAGAGAGAGAGAGAGACAAAACCCCCGCCTCCCTCCTCACCCCAAACACCAGCTCCTCCCCCCCACTAAAATCTTATCCACACAAACATAACGAAACATCAGAATCTTTTTCTTTGTTTAGTTTTCCATAAACATGACATCGTTTCACCAAATCACTCCAGACACTGCAGTACATGTGCCAGGCCTGTGTGTATCACTATCCATATCAAGGTGTTTCACTGATAGACCATGACTCCCCCAGAGAGCTCAATGGCGACACCTGGTGTCTCAGGTGTGCTCCACTCAGTGTACTCCCTCTCCACTTAGACGTCATGTGCTTTCCATTCCAGCTGGAGAGAATACCTCACTGTTAGGCAGTCAGTCTGTTGGTGGATATGTAGAATAGCTCACTATTTGGCAGTCAGTCTGTTGGTGGATATGTAGAATAGCTCACTATTTGGCAATCAGTCTGTTGGTGGATATGTAGAATACCTCACTGTTTAGCAGTCAGTCTATTGGTGGATATGTAGAATAGCTCACTATTTGGCAGTCAGTCTGTTGGTGGATATGTAGAATAGCTCACTATTTGGCAGTCAGTCTGTTGGTGGATATGTAGAATAGCTCACTATTTAGCAGTCAGCAGAGTGAGCAGCGTCAGGTGACGTTAATTATCAGAGGACAAACGCACACATGCGCGCACACACACACACACCCTTACCTTCTTGATTCTGAAAGTGAGTGTGTTGGTAAAAATGTTAACTTAATAACTTAGAGATAATCCAGTGTCTGTGTTGCCCTGAGGCTGCGTGTCTTTTTTTCCCAGAGTGCAATGCATGGTAAGCGGACACTGACCCTCTGTCTGTGCCACCGTCAAAGATCACATGATGTTGGGCTGCGTGGGAAACTGAGCTGCAAACGCAGACACAGAAATAACGCTTAAAAAAGGAAGTGGGGCGGAGCCTCAGCTGAAAACAACACAGAGGGGCCGAGTCTCAGCTCAAAACAACATAGAGGAAAAAAAGAATCTGGTTAAAGGAACAGTTCAGGGTTTTTCCATGAAACTGGCAACACATGATGGATTCAGTTGCTCACTATTTGGCAGTCAGTGTGTTGGTAGAGGATTGGAACAGTTCACTATTTAGCAATAAGTTTCTTGGTGGACGTTAAGAACAGCTCACTATTTGGCAGTCAGTGTGTTGGTAGAGGATTAGAACAGTTCACTATTTAGCAATGCATTTCTTGGTTGACGGGTAGAACAGCTCATTATTTTGCCTTCAGTTCTGTTTAGTGGAACTTCTCACCATTTGGCAGTCAGTGTGTTGGTGGATATAGAGAACAGGTCATTATTTTGCAGCTTTTATTTTGAAGAGGGACAAAGTGAACTCACAGCCTCTTAAGTTTTACTCGTTAATTATTACGATCACAATTACTTTCCAGATTGTTGGTGACAGTGGATCAGTGGTGGAGCAGGTCGTCCACATGTCGACGTGAATCTGCAGCATCGTCTTCTTCTGTTGTTGTTTTTGTTTCCACAACAACAGCAGACACAGGCAGAGTCAGACACAGACACACGGTTCCCACGGCAACAGAATAGAGACGTTATTGTCTGAAGAGCCTTTACATTATTCATCAGGAGGAGTCTTCATCATCTTCTTCATCTTCCTCATCATCTTCATCTTTATCGCCATCTTCTTCTTCACCTTTATCATCATTATCATCTTCATCATCATCAAGACAAAGTGAGACATATTTACTTCAACAATCTGTCTGTCTGTCTGTGTTACAGAACCCTCTTAACGCTGTAGTTCCTATGCCAGGCCTGTGTGTGGCGCTGTGTTTCTCTTTGAAAACAGTGAGAAGTGACGATTCATGAGGAGATCAAACATTCCTGGTTGGTGTCACGTTCACATGTGACCACATAAACAGAACCAGAACTTTCCGTGGCCTCCAGAACCAAGACCTCATGAGGACAGGGTCTGGTTCTGCCTGGTTCTTTTCCTTCACCCTGTCACTCTCAGAGACATGCATGTTGAAAAGGTCAGAGCTTCTCTGGAGACGATGACATCAGCAGACAGGAAGACGACATCCTTTGACCCACTTTACACTCGGGTTTACCCGGGAGACATCTGGGAGACCAGAGCGTCCGTCCACACGAGAGGACACCGGGGACCCTGAATTTATTCATTTCTTTTGAATTTATTCATCTTTTCCTCAGCAGCTTAAAGGGACAGTACGTGTTTAACGGACTGATGCAGAGCAGACTGTGTGCTGAGAACCAGCCAAAGAAACCCAGAACCAACCCTTTAAGGGCAGATGAGCAAGTTATTGATTTTTTTCAAAGGTCAAAGGTCACAGACCTGAAACCTGATCCTCACTCTTTCATCTCATGAAAAAAATATTTTCACGATGTTTTATTTCGACCGCAGATCGTCTTTGTGCTTTTGTTTAAATAAAAACTCTGACTTAAAAATTACATTACATTATCCTTTTATCCAAAGCGACTTACAAGGGGTGCCAGGGGTGGAGTTGAACTTGCGACCATGAAGTCTTTGCACAGGCAGTCTTAACCACTGAGCCACTCCAAAAATCTACATCACTTTAAGTTAGTTAATTAGTGAATTGTTTACTAGTTAGTTACTTAGTTGGTCAGCTTCTGCTGCTGCTTCTCAAACACTGACATGTTGAAGTAGTCGCTGCCTTCTCTCCGTATTGTTCCTCCTCTTTTTCTTCTAGTCAAAGGAAACAGTCACTAAAGTCTCATTTGTTGCCTCTTTGTCGGCGGTGGGCGTGGCTAAGGGGATTATGGGGGTTTAATTGAGTGTGCTAATGGACGGCACGGTGAATGTGTGTGAAAGAGGCAGAGGGCGCAGATGTGCAGCTGTCAAACCTCTGGCTCTTTTCTCCTGTTCTTCATCACACTCAATTATCTCATTCACCGCGTGAGAAGGGGGCGGAGCTGACAGATGGTTGTTCCTTCGCCATCCATTCATCGTGAAGATGTGGTGGACTTTAATCAGCTATTCATGACGCGCAAGCTCTCAGCACCGACAATGAGCCATAAATCAGAAAACTGGGGGGCTGATCCACCTGAGGAGACTCAACTCGACCCCATTTCCAGAGTCCAGAGCGACGTGACTTCCTGTTTGTGTTGTTTTCTCAATTCACAAAACATTCAATTAAATCATGTGACAGCGTTTTATTAGCAATATTAATATTATTCTGATGAGCAGTCTTCAGGACCTTTTAAAATAATTTTGTTAAATATAACTGCTATTAATCCCAGATTGTATTTATAATCCCAGATTTTATCTATATTCCGAGATTGCATTTATATAATCCCAGATTATATTAATAATCCCATTGTATTTATAATCCCAGATTGTACGTAGGCAGATAAAACATCATACATTTACAATGAAGGTCATGTGACCGTTTTAAATCGCAGTCAACACGTCTCAGGTCAATGAAAAGAAACTCAAACCTGATTTAATTGTTCTTACCTTTTTTTTTTTAAATAAAACTTGATTTTATCAATAAAAAAATGAAAAGAGGAGATGAAGATTTAAATGTTATTGAATTAATTTGTTGTATTTAAAGATAAAAATAAGATCATTCTTCATTTGTCCCCAGCGAGGACATTTATTGACATTTACGGTGGACAGTCTTTAAATAAAATATGAATTAATACTTGAATAAACAGTGACACTGTAGAATTTATGTAATGTTTTATTTTTGTCATGATTTTTTTGAAGTTCCATTATTTAAATATTTTTTCCAATTTGATAGTGACAGTGTGTGTGTGTGTGTGTGTGTGTGTGTGTGTGTTAGCTCATGAATATAAAGCCCTGTATTATTGCCCCTCTTTTGTTATGCTGTGGGAGTGAATAGATGAATGAATGCCACCTGTCAGAGTGTGTGTTCTCATTACACACTGCTAATCGATTTAAGGGTGAGCAACTGAAAGAGCACATATGCACACACACAAGCTGCTGGTCCTCTGCTGCCTCGTGTGGTCACTTTGTGACACTGAGTTAATGGATTTCAAAAGCCGAATTCACTGAAATAAGACATCTGAACTTAGTGTCAACAACTTCTGTGTGCTGTGATGTTAAAATCACTGGTTTTCTCTGAGGTTTGGTGTGTGAGAGTGAGTGGTTTACAAACTTCAGTTTAACAGTGAGATAAAGACGTGATCATGTGACTTGGATATTGTAGAAACTTAAACTGACGTATATTTTATTACACAAGTCTTTTAATAATCAAAATCTCATTTCCTCCTACAACCACACCTGGAAGAAAAATCCTTTATAATTTTTGCTCATTTATAAAAGTTTTTCATGACATTAATCTGATTTATATTAAAAAGAATTGATGGAACAGTTAACAAAAAAAAAGCACATACTTCCACTTATACAAGTTTATTAAACAACAACAATAAAGCAGTGTTTGTGCTGCGTTCATGGACGCTCTGGTGTCTGTGCAGATGAGGCACTCCCATTCATGTTTGTCCTGAAGTCCAAATGTCCCAGTGTCACTGAACGCACCACAGAGTTTTTAAGTCATTAATCTTAAAAAACTTGGATTCAATAAAAGAAAATGTTGAGGGAAAATATTTCAACTCTTTCTTTTCATGTCTGAAAATGTGACACACTTCACTTAGCTCCACCTGCAGGTGAATGTGTGTCATTACAGAACCTCACAGAGGTTTGTTTGTCAGAAGTCAGGCTTTTAATTTTTTTGTTTGTCTGTTGGTCAGTGAACGCAAAGTCTCACAAAGTCTCGTGGTTGGGTGGCAGCTTCCTGCGATCTTTCCCGGCGTTCCTCTTCCTCTTCTTACTCAGGAACGTCTCCAGTTTCCCGCTCTTTTTCAGATCCTGGTATTTTTCTGCCAACTCAAGTTTCTTCTTATCAGCTGAGGAAAAAAAAACAAAAGAAAAGATTTGTTTGTTTTCTTTGGTTGGTGACATTATTTTGTTTTTAACTTTGAGAATGTAAATCAGAGTCCACTCACATTTCTTGAGGAAGAAAGGTCGAGCTCCGTGATTGGCTCGTTCTCTCTGCTGCTTCTTCAGCTGAAGCTCTCGCTCTCTCTGCTGCTCTCGACTTGTCCTCGCTCGCTCCTGGTTCTCCTGCGAAAACAGACGAGAAAATTGCATTTAAAGTTAAAGTGGTGATTAAAAACAGACTGGGAACACGCGATCGATTAAAACAGATCAGAAAGTTGTGATTAAACTACGAAGGAGTAAAAAAAAAAAGTCAGACAGCAGCCGGCCGGACGTGGAGTGCGATGGTGAGTTTCTGGTGCAGTAGTGTCTGAGCTCCACACCGATGTCCTAATAATTATCACCACACCGTGCTTATGAGCCAAAATCAAACATATTTAGAATGAAACATTGATAAGGTTTCACGTTGAAGTCATCCCTGCGCTGATGTCGTTATTGCGTGATGTCGTGTTAAAATCCTCACCATCCTCTTCAGGAGAAACTGCAGCTTCTCTTTCTTCTCTCCGCTCGTCTTCGTCTTCTTCAGCTGACGTCGCACTTCCTGTCGACACACGACACCATTTTCATTTAACAATGTTAAAGTCACACGCACACGTTAACCTGGTGCGCGAGTCATGACGTGGCCCCGCCCACTCACCTCTTTCTCTCCGTGTTTGATGTCGTCGATGAATTTGTACGTCTTCTCAAAAATCTCAGGCTTGTATTCTCCCGACAGGTCGTCAAAGCGAGGATCTCTCAATGTCTACACACACACACACACACACAAACAGTCGTTAGACACAAAACACACACACAGAGTCATCCTTCGTGATATGACATCAGTGCGTGCGTCACTCACCGGTTTCCTCACAGGAATGACCTGACGTAGAAAAGGCGCTGGTTTCTTTGCTGAGATTTCCATTGGTCTGAAAAACACACACAAGATTTAAAAAATGATAAGACGCCGCTCATCATCGGAGGACGCTGCTCGTCGGAGGACGCCACTGCTCACCTGTTCTTGTTCCGACGTTTCTTCTTGCCCGACGCCCGTCTCTTGTCGTCGTCGCCATACGCGACCTTATTGTAAACTTTAGTTCCGACTTGTTTCTGCAGCTTCATGATGTCCTCGAAAGACATGGTGGACAATTCTGTGGGACAGAGACACAGAGCAGTGACTGTGAGCGCCCCCTGCTACTGAAAACCAGTCTGAGACAAAAGACTAAAGTCTCCGTCAGTTTAACTTTGTGATCACAGATTAAAGTTTCACCTTTTTTCAAGTCTTCTCTGGTCTGGATCTCACTGCTGCCCCCTACAGCCTCTGGATCTTCATCACTGTCATCATCGTCGTCGTGGTCTTCTTCATCGTTGTCATCCTCCTCTATTTCTTCTCCCTCAGCCTCTCCCACTTTTTCTTCTTCTTCTTCTTCTTCTTCCGCACCATCAGGACCTTCCTCCTCCTCCTCTTCTTCGTCTCTGTTGTTCTCATCACCTTCCTCGCCCTCTCCTCCTCTTCTCTCTGTGAGCAGAGCAAAGTTCTTCTCCACGTCAGAGTCTTCGTCGTCGCTGCTGCTCATCATCCTCGTCAGCTTTTGCTTCTCTTTCACCTTCATCTTGTTTCTTGTGACTCAGCTGGGAGAAATAAAAAAAATTACTCAAAACATTTAAACTCTCCTCAACTGTACAGCAGAGCTTCTCAGAGTGTTTACATGTTTATACATATTTAGTTTGCTATTTTCACTGTTTCCTGAAATTTATACAATCTGAAATCATCTGATTATTAGATCATTAATCCATATATGGACGATAAAAGAAGTGGAGTGATTCATATTTGTTATTTATCAAATTTAAGATGAAAACAAAAGTGAAACAACGTTTTCTTGTAAACTATTGTAGTTCAGCCTCCCACCACCAACGGCAGCACTGAGCAGCGGAGCGCCACAGCAGCGCCATCTTGGATTTGTCAGTGTTTGTAGCAAGTAAGTTAAAATTAAACTGAGCCTTTTTTAACGTATTTTTTCATTCAAACATTGACGAGGATTCAGCCGAACTGTTGCAGAGAAGTTCGTCTTTCACCGTATGGCTTTGTATTTTCACCAAACCTCAGATAAACAACGATACTATCGCTGAACGTCTGAAATTATCGCTTCCGCAGCAACAGGTGCAGCTAACAGCTAAACTGCTCATTTGTTTTTATCTGTAAACCATAACTGTACAATATGATATACATATTTATATTGAAATAAAGCAATTTGTGGCGTGAATCTGTTATTGCTGGATAACGTTCACAAATATGTAAAACGTCACTGCTTATTTTATTCGCCATCGCCGTAACCTTATCTCTGTCCAGAACCAAACTCCATGCAAAAACGGAGTATTTTTGACAAATCCTAGCTTGTTCGCTCTTACTTTTACAAATAAACATATAACTTTCTATATCACAAATCCGTAAACGTTACACGTGTGTTCGGTTTATGTTGAATGATGATGTAGATGCATTTACTGCACAATTTCTTCAATTTTTGTGGTTTCGTGGTAGCTACCGTCTTTCTCACTTTGTTTGTACGGCGGTATCCGTAAGTAACGTCTTTTTTTCTTCGGATAATAAAACACGCAGACTTAGAAAAAAATAGATATTGTAGAAAAGCAGCCGTTGATAGATATAGTTTTAATAATGATACAACTTCCCTGAAAAAGGAGTGACATCTTAAAATCCTAATTCAGTGACGCAGCAAACAGCGGCCATTTTAACGTGTTTTAACTTCGTCACAGACTCAGTCATCGAATTAAAGGTTTAATTTACCTGAATATCCAGTTATAGTTTAAGTCGTGTTTGTGCAGAGCTCCATTATCCACGTGTGGCCATCACTGCAAGCGTCACTGTTAGATAGTAATAAACAAAGCACTTCCTTTTTCAAAATAAATGTATCACTGATTACTATTTTAAGATATTGCGTGACGTAAAGGAGAAAACGCGCATCACCATATATATATGTATATATAATATTTAGAATGAATAATAATGATGCACTATTGTTCAGGTTTCATTCTATTTTGTTCGGTTGATATTTGTCTAAAGTTGTATTTTGTTGGGAAAATACTTCCGGCAACAAACCACTTCCTGTCAGGAAGCGGGTGACGTGTTTTGACAGTGCTGCCCTCTGTTGGTGTGACCCAGTCACAAAGGTGTTTCTGTGATTTTGAGTCAGTAACAAAAAATCTTTCATTTTCACCTGGCTCAGATGATCCAGGTGATGATTCATCTGATCCAAGTTCTGGTCTGAAACCTCAGGTCAAAACCTTCAAATACGCACACACACACCAGGATGAACGAGGAGGAGTTTGTTCCCGTTGCTAGGAGACACCGCTGAACAGCTGGTCAAGTTAGATCTGTTAAAATGACACTGTGTGTAAATTGCCCTTCAGAATAAAAGTCTTCTTAAAAAGATGTTTTAACTACGTAATATTTTAAAATATGTTTATTGTAATTTTAATCGTTGAATTTGCATCTTGTTCATGATTTTATGGATTATGTGTTTATTGTTTGGGCTTTTGATAATCACCTGAGACACAGACGCTCAGTGTAAACATGGCTGAAAAACAGATTTTCATCACTTTAATGAAAGACTTGTGTAATAAAAATCTGCGCCAGTTTAAGTCCATGATATCTACGTCACATCTTCACATCTTTATCTCACTGTTAGACAGACTTTTCCAACAGGAAACTGAAGTTTGCAAACCACTCACTCTTCCACACCAAATCCATAGAGAAAATCAGTGATTTTAATCACAGCACACAGGAGTTGTTGATCCACTGCTACTTCACTGAGTTTCTCTATGAGGTTTGGTGTGGGAGATTTGGTTTGCAAACGTCTGCAAACAGTGAGATCAGCAGAATTGTACTTCTATATATTTATTTCAATGTTAAACGGTTTTGTCTAAAGAAATTACGCTTTTATTGTGAAGAGGTTCACCGGATGTTGTCTCTCACTCGCTGCGGCTAATTTCCGGATCTCCGCGTCTTAAACCTCCGTGCAGCAGCAGAACGATTTCAGTGTGAATCCGGACTGATGAGCAGCAGCAGCAGCAGCTTCATCTCCGCCCGCCGCTCTTTATCTCCCGCTGCTCCTGTTCATAAAACAAACCGTGCACCGTCACTGATGGACAGGTAGGACGAGGCTGAAGCTCCACCCACCGCAACAGGTCGAGGAGGAGACACGAGCAGGAGGAGGTGGTGAATCTGATGGTCTGCAGATCTGCAGTCTGGATGCGACAGAGTGAAGAAGAGACAACATGATGCCGGTGAGTGAACGCGCGCACACACACACGTTAAGGTAAATGTTAATGGCAATAAAGGCTTAACTCAGCCCCGCCTCTGACTGAGCTGATTTTATCTGAGGGTTTTTATATCAAATTAAGGGTTCTTCACAGAATACAGAGACTTCCATATTTTTGGCGCATGTGTGCTGTGAGTGCCCCCTGCTGCTGAGACACAGACTGACCGACGTTTGTAAAGCACTCACTCTCCCACACCAAAGCCCATAGAGAAAATCAGTGATTTTAGCTGGTGGGGACACATGAGCCACTGGTCCTCTGCTGCCTCATGTGGTCACTTTGTGTCACTGTGGTCAATCTGAACAAAGAATTTCAAACACTGAAGTGACAAAATAAGACGTTTGAACTTAGTGATGGAGGCAGCAGTGGATCAACAACTCGTGATTTTCTCTATGAGGTTTGGTGTGGGAGAGTGAGTGCTTCACAAACGTCAGTTTAACAGTGAGATGTAGATGTGATCATGTGATGTAGATATCGTAGACGCTCAAATGTGTTCTTCGCATCGTGCTAACATGTTTACACGTCGTATAGCATTTTGTCTCTGGGGGAAAAACGATGACAAACGTGCTGACGGCTTAAGATTTCAAATTTTAAATGCACACGTGAAAAAACCCTGAATTGTCCTTTAAACAGTCAGAGATGGGAACGTGGAGACAGATGAGGAAGAAGAGTGTGTTTCTACTGAAGAGGAACAAGTCAACTTCTCTGTGTCTGTCTGTCTGTGTGTGTGTATGTGTGAGAGAGAGAGAGAGACAGGGAGGGAGGAAGTGAGGACATTTTTGTCTGGTCCTCACGTCTTTTAAGAGCTTTTTCATGGTTATGACCTGGTTTTAGGGTCAGGGTTAGAATTGGGTTTAGGTCAAAGGTCAGGAGTAGGTATTTATTTGTGGTGGTTAAGGTTAAGAGTCTGGAGAATGTATGATGCCTGTGTGTGTGTGTGTTCTGATCATCTTCCAGACTCAGTGGAGCTATGCTGCTTAGTAACTGTTGCCACAGTGACCAGTCACACACACTCACTCACACACACACACACACACTCATGCTGTTGAAGGTCATGTGGTTCCTCTGTGAGGAGTGACGTTGTCGTGTTCAGATATGAAATATTATATATAAATACACATGAAACATAATTTTTATGACACACTCACAGCGTTACCGCGCGGTTAACCATACATTTTTAAAGCTCCGCCCTTTTACGCTCATCACCTAAAAACATATGTTTGTTAAACTCACTGCATTGTCTCGTTGTGCTGGAAATGAAGCAGGAAATGATCACACTCAGGGAAGTGCGTTCATTCAGGTCTTGTTTTAACACTTTTATTCTCTGTCTGATAAAAACGATGAAGAATACTCCAAAAGGAAAAAGTCGTCTCACAGTGAGATAAAGACGTGAACATATTCCTAAAATATCGTAGACTTAATCTGACGCAAATATTATCTGATATGAGTGTTTCAATAAAATCTTGAATAAAAAATTATGTGTAAACTAAATATTAATAAATGAAGCAAGTCATTAAAACAGTAAAATAACGTTTTTTTTTTGCTCAAAAACAACAAAGGCTGGAGCAGAAGTGTGTGTGTGTGTGTGTGTGTGTGTGTGTTAATCCACCATATGTCCACACGTCTTCCATGTTTCCTTCTGAAAAAAACACGACTGGAACAAAAGTCATTAAACGTCTTCATTGGACGTTGGAGTTAATTATAATCATCAGTAAACGTGTAAAGATCAGAGGAAACTGGGTCAGACAGGAGGGGGGAGTGACGGGGGAGGGGCTTCTTCTCACGCTAATTCCTCAGCAGATTAATGGCTGAAGCCTCAGAGACTGAGATCATGAGTTTTGTTTGTATCAATAAAGATATTGTAATTTGACACAAACTGAGACGTTTAATGAAAATATTTATCAGTTTTGCAAAAAACTTTTTAGTGAAGTTACAAATAAACAAACTTTTTGTGGATTAGCATAGAAAAAATTCTTCAGTCCACTGGATGGCGCCAAGTGCCCAGTCTCACTAGAACTGTGAGTTTATCGCAATACATGATTTCACAAATACTCATCATGACTTGAATATCTTAATAATATGACGGTATTGTGACTTAAATATCGTGATAATATGGTATCGTGACTTGAATATCGTGATAATATGGTATCGTGACTTGAATATCGTGATAATATGGTATTGTGACTTAAATATCGTAATATTATGGTATCATGACTTGAATATCGTGATAATATGATGGTATCGCGGACTTAAATATTGTGATAATGTGGTATTGTGACTTAAATATCGTGATAATTATGGTATCATGATAATATGGTGGTATCGTGACTTAAATATTGTGATAATATGGTATTGTGATAATATGGTATCGTGACTTGAATATCGTGATAATATGATGGTATCGTGACTTAAATATCGTGATAATATGGTATTGTGACTTAAATATTGTGATAATATAGTGAAGTTACAAATAAACAAACGTTTTGTGGATTAGCATAGAAAACATTCTTCAGTCCACTGGATGGCGCCAAGTGCCCAGTCTCACTAGAACTGTGAGTTTATCGCAATACATGATTTCACAATTACTCATCATGACTTGAATATCTTAATAATATGACGGTATTGTGACTTAAATATCATGATAATATGGTATCGTGACTTGAATATCGTGATAATATGGTATCGTGACAATATGGTATTGTGACTTGAATGTCGCGATAATATGGTATCGTGACTTAAATATCGTAATATTATGGTATCATGACTTTAATATCGTGATAATATGATGGTATCGTGACTTAAATATTGTGATAATATGGTATTGTGACTTAAATATCGTGATAATATGGTATCATGATAATATGGTGGTATCGTGACTTAAATATTGTGATAATATTTGTGATAATATGGTATCGTGACTTGAATAATATCGCGATAATATGATGGTATCGTGACTTAAATATCGCGGATAATATGGTATTGTGACTTAAATATTGTGATGATAGTGAGAGTTACAAATAAACAAGCGTTTGTGGATTAGCATAGAAAACATTCTTCAGTCCACTGGATGGCTTAAGTGCCCAGTCTCACTAGAACTGTGAGTTTATCGCAATACATGATTTCACAATTACTCATCATGACTTGAATATCTTAATAATATGACGGTATTGTGACTTGCAATATCATGATAATATGGTATCGCGGACTTGAATATGGATAATATGGTATCGTGACAATATGGTATTGTGACTTGAATGTCGCTACGATAATATGGTATCGTGACTTAAATATCGTAATATTATGGTATCATGACTTAATATCATTGATAATATGATGGTATCGACTTAAATATTGTGATAATATGGTATCGTGACGAATATCGTGATAATATGGCATTATGACTTAAATATTGTGATAATGATAATATGGTGGTATCGTGACTTAAATATTGTGATAATATGGTATTGTGATAATATGGTATCGTGACTTGAATATCGTGATAATATGATGGTATCGTGACTTAAATATCGTGATAATATGGTATTGTGACTTAAATATTGTGATAATATAGTGAAGTTACAAATAAACAAACGTTTTGTGGATTAGCATAGAAAACATTCTTCAGTCCACTGGATGGCGCCAAGTGCCCAGTCTCACTAGAACTGTGAGTTTATCGCAATACATGATTTCACAATTACTCATCATGACTTGAATATCTTAATAATATGACGGTATTGTGACTTAAATATCATGATAATATGGTATCGTGACTTGAATATCGTGATAATATGGTATCGTGACAATATGGTATTGTGACTTGAATGTCGCGATAATATGGTATCGTGACTTAAATATCGTAATATTATGGTATCATGACTTGAATATCGTGATAATATGATGGTATCGTGACTTAAATATTGTGATAATATGGTATCGTGATATAAATAATATTATGGTATCATGACTTTATCTCGTGATAATATGATGGTATCGTGACTTAAATATTGTGATAATATGGTATTGTGACTTGAATATCGTGATAATATGGTATTGTGACTTAAATATCGTGATAATATGGTATCTTGACTTAAATATCGTGATATTATGGTATCTTGACTTAAATATCGTGATAATATGGTATCGTGACTTAAATATCATGATAATATGGTATCGGGACTTGAATATCATGATAATATGGTATTGTGACTTAAATATGCGTGATAATATGGTGTCATTGATAATATGATGGTATATCATTGACTTGAATATCAATATTGTGGTATAAATGACTTGAATATTGACTGATAATATGGTGTGTGACTTAAATATCGTGATAATATGGTATCTTGACTTAAATATAGTGATAATATGGTATAAATGACTTAAATATAGGTGATAATATGGTATCATTGATGATAATATGATGGTATCCTGACTTCAATATTGTGATATTAATATGGTATAGGTGACTTAAAATATGAAGTGATAATATGGTATCGTGACTTAAATATCGTGATAATATGGTATAAATGACTTAAATATAAGTGATAATATGGTATCGTGATAATGTGATGGTATCATTGACTTGAATATCATAATATTATGGTATAAACTGAATAATGTGATAATATGGTATAAGTGACTTGAATATCATGATAATATGGTATCGTGACTTGAATATCGTGATAATATGGTATCGTGACTTAAATATCGTGATAATATGGTATCGTGATAATATGATGGTATCGTGACTTGAATATCGTGATATTATCGTCACACAAAAACATACTGAACGACTTTTTAGCGAAACATTTGCTGCACACACGAGCCAAATGTCACGCTTTTAATAACTTTTCATTTGAGCTCTTTGTCGTTGAACTCGTGCCGTGCTTTGTCGCAGTTTGCTCACAGAAACACTGAAGACTCTTTGAAACTTTGAATTGTCCTCAGTTAAAGACACTCGGGGACAACGTGTCCTACATTCAGCTCTGCAGGAAAACTGGAGCATCACTGTCCTCATCCACACACACACACACACACACAAAGTGGGTCACTGCTGTCAATCAAAGAGCTGTGGTCTACCAAGGAACGAGGAAGCCAATCACAGCAGGAGGGGGCGTGGCAGGACAGAGGAGGAGGCGGAGTGAGACATCCTGCTGTGTTGTTGTGTTAATACTGTTGTGAAATTTGTATTAGTCCATGCTAGGCCACCGTAGATCACATGACAGGAAGTGTTGGCATGTTAGCGACACAGCGAGTGATTGGTTACTGAAGACAATTCAATACTCTGCCTGTAAGTGGCGCTCCAGAGCAGTGACAGACGAGGACGCGAGACACTCGTCTTTGTCATCTTTCAGAGACGAGGAGTGAGACACTTCTCTTTGTCGTCTTTCAGAGACGAGGACATGAGACACTTGTCTTTGTCGTCTTTCATTTGCACTTTTTCACAAAATCAAAGTGAGTTTAGAGTTTGAGGACGAGCTCTGAAAATGCTCTGTGTTTCTCTGGTTTTGGAACAGTAATCTGGATTATCACTACTGACACACGCACACACACACACACAGAGCCATCTGGTCTGAAGTGATCCCCCACACGTGTGAATGTGAAAAAGTGTCTCCATTCTACTTTTGTCTGTGTCTCTGTCTCTCTCTCTGTGTCTCTGTGTCGCTGTCTCTCTGTTTCTGTCTCTGTTTCTCTGTTTCTGTCTCTGTGTCTCTGGCTCAGAGCCTGTCGGCAGACGTCCTGCTGGAGAAACAGATGGCCCAGTGCATCATGGGAATTATGTCCTTAAATATCTGATGTCTGAAATAGAACAGGAACACAGATTTACGCGCGCGCACACACACACACACACACATATATATAATAATATCAATAAATCAATCCTGTTATTGATCTGCTCTGTGTTTGAGGAAGTGTTGTTACCTCACCACCAGGGGGCAGACTCACATTTATGTCATTATTCATAAGTGATGCAAGTCATTCTTACACACACACACACACACAGTGATGTCTCTCTGTTGTGTCACAGATTTTCCTCACAGTTTTTCTCAGTAACAAAGATCGTCGTCTCGTCACTGAAGTTCCCGTCATGCCTGAGACTCTGTGCAGAGACGTGGTGGAGTTCTGTAAGGAGCCAGGAGAGGGCGACTGTTACCTGTCTGAGATGTGGAGAGGCTCAGGTGAGTTACAGGCCCAATACTCAATACTCAAGTTTGAATTCTAAATGATCTTAAAACTTTGTTCTGGGACAGAGATAAATATTTACTTCAGGTTTATATTTGTATTATCTGCTGCCGCCGAAATGCATTCTGGGATACATGGCTTTCCCAAGTACGCTCAAGTCATCAGACTGAGGATTGTGTTTTTGCTCCGAGTTCCGAGTCCAAATGGAATGAAACTGTATGTTTCTGTTTTTTTAAATGTTTTGATTGACGGATCAGATCGAGTTGTTGGAGAAGGTGAGCGGATGATGGAGGTGTTACTGCAGTGGGGGCAGCAGAGAGGGGAGGTGCGTTACCTCCTTCACCACCAGAGGGCGCCAGGACGCGAGGCAGGTGAGAAACAAACTAAACAAGAAACTGATGCTCACCACAGAGGCAGTTTAATAATGTTTCAACACGTGTGTGTGTGCATGTGCGTGCATGTGTGTGTGCATGTCCGTGCGCGTGTGTCCAGGTGGATCCAGAGGTCACATGACCAAGAGGAACCAGGTGAAAGCTGCTGCAGACAGGTGTTTGGAGAACGGGGTGAGAAGCTGTTAAAACGGAAATTGCATGGGTCATTGAAAGTGCTTGAAGAAGTTAAGTTAATATTTAGATTTCAAGGACCATGGGTCAAAATTCCAAGCCCTTGAAGGTTTTCCCAAAGGGTTCTTGAAATCCTTGAACGATTTTGAATTAAGGGAAAAAAGGACGTTGAAAGTTTTTGAAAGTCACTCTAAATAGACATGTCTCCATCAGCTGATGTGCCCTTCAGGGTTCACACGGGTCCTTGACATCCTTGAAAGTTTGTTAATTTGGGAAAAACTATTTCAATGACCCATGTGTTTTTAGGGTGATTTTCAAAAACTTGAATTTTTTTTCCCAAATTCAAAAACCTTCAAGGACCTATGAGAACCCTAAAGGGCACATCAGCGGAGGGAAATTTTGTTTGGGAAGTTTGGGAATTTGGAAAAAAATTTCAAGGCCCTTGAATTAAAAATCATAATAACGATAAAAGAGGATGAGGACACTGAGTCAGCACATTCATGTCCCTGTGTGTGTGTGTGTGTGTCTCTCTCTCTCAGGTGTCCCTCAGTGAGTTACAGGAACTAGCGTCTCGTCAGCAGCAGGACATCGATGCTCAGCAGCAGCTTCTGGCCTCTAAGGTACGACCCACAGGTCACATGACTGGATT
The DNA here is from genome assembly GCF_019176455.1 of Solea senegalensis. NCBI lineage: Eukaryota > Metazoa > Chordata > Actinopteri > Pleuronectiformes > Soleidae > Solea > Solea senegalensis. The sequence goes on along the minus strand of NC_058026.1, from coordinate 1,341,845 downwards.
GGTGGGTGTGGTCACCATGAATGATGAATCCGTGTGAAATCTTGTTGTATTCTTGTAAGAACATCGTAAACAGCATGCGACAAAGTGAGGACATCGTCCAGACGGCGAGTGTGTGGAAATGGATGACGTGTGTGTGTGACATGTGTGGACATGGACGGCGTGTGTGTGTGTGTGTGTGTAATAGTGCCAGTGCTGACCTCTACAGGCTGCACGTGGACATGACTGATGCTCAGTCTGATCCTGATGGTTGTGTTGGTGTCACAGGAGCAGCGTCTGCGGTGCCTGAAGCTGCAGGATCATCATCATCAGCAGCAGCAGCAGCAGCAGCAGCAGCAGCAGCAGCAGCAGCAGCAGCAGCAGCAGGAAGTGTGTGAACAGGAGCGACTGCAGCAGCTCAGAGAAAACGCTGTGAATCAGGAGGCAAAGCTGCGGCGTGTGCGGGCTCTCAGGGGCCAAGTGGAGCAGAAACGTCTGAGCAACAGCAAACTGGGTGAGTGTTTATTTAACTAATCACAACAAACAATCTGCACTAATGTGTGAAGGGTCAAAGGTCAACGTTGATGAGTTTGTGACTCAGATTATTACTGACGTGAGCTTTAACTCAGTGACTGTCATTAAAACTGTCCAATCAGCAGCCAGGATCGAAGACATGAGACATGTGACCTGTCATGAGACATGAGACCTGTGACCCGTCATGAGACATGTGACCAGTCATGAGACATGTGACCCATCTTGAGACATGTGACCCGTCATGGACTTGTGACCTGTCATGAGACATGAGACCTGTGACCCGTCTTGAGACATGTGACCCATCTTGAGACGTGTGACCCATCATGAGACATAGAGACCTGCTTGACCCATCATGTGACATGTGACCTGTCATGAGAGACATGAGACCTGTGATCATGTGACATGTGACCTGTCATGAGCATGTGACCTGTGGCCGATCATGAGACATGTGGCCGTCATGGAGACATGTGACCAGTCATGAGACCTGTGACCGATCATGAAACATGAGACATATGACCCATCGCTTGAGACCTGTGACCCTTCGCGGAACGCAGAGACCTGCTGACCCGTCATGAAACATGGGGAACATGTGACCCATCATGAACATGAGACCTGTGACCCGTCATGAAACATGAGACATATGACCCCATCATGAGACCTATGACCCTTCGCGGAGACATGAGACCTGTGACCCATCGCCAGAGACATGAGACCTGTGACCCGATCATGAAACATAGAGACCTGTGACCCGTCATGACTTATGAGACCTGTGACCGTCATAGGGGAAACATAGAGACATGGCCCATCGCCAGAGACATGAGACCTGTGACCCGTCATGGGAACGCATGAGACCTGCTGACCCTTCATGGACCTGTGACCCGTCGCGAAGCATGGACATGTGACGCTTCATGAGACATGAGACCTGTGACCCGTCATGAACATGAGACCTGCTGACCCATCATGAGACCTGTGACCCGTCATGAGACCCATGTTAACGAGACGTAGAGACATGTGACCAGTCATGAGACCTGTGACCTGACATGTGACACGTGACCTGTGACCCATCATGAGACATGTGACCCGTCATGAAACCTGTGACCCATCTTGAGACATGTGACCTGTCATGATGATGATATGATGGACGCGTCAGATTAAACCAAATTACACCAGAGATTTGACTCTGGATCATCATTATGGAAATGACGGATTAACGTGTGTGTGTGTGTGTGCATGTGTGTGTGTCAGTGGAGGAGATCGAGCAGATGACCGGTTTGTTCCAGCAGAAGCAGAGGGAGTTGCTGGTTGCCGTTGCGAGGGTGGAGCAGCTGAGCGACCAGCTGGAGGTGCTGAGGAGCAACAGGAGAGAGGCTCCTCCCCCTCCTCACCACCACACCTCCTCCTCCACAGCAGAGCTGGAGCGTCTCTGTAAGGAGCTGCAGGTCAGAGCATGGTCACCGTCACCTTTGACCTTTGTTCTTTCATGTTAGTCGTTATTCTTCCAAAATAAAATATATGTTTTTATCTTATTCTACAACTATGGTGGAACATTAGCAGTAACAGGAAGTAGCCGCACATTAGCACATTTCCTGCAGAACAAATTGGGTTTTTGATCGTATGGCACAGCCCCTCCACGCACGACACTCCGGTGGAGGATAAAGTGGTAAATATTGGCTGCATGGTTCCAGGCGGAGGAAATCAATCATTCCTGAACTGTCAGTTTAAATGTGACGCGACATAGGCTAACAGTTTAGCATGCTAACAGGACTGTAGATCATGAAAACCACTAGAGGGCAGTGAGGACACTTTTCAACCATCAACACTGAAGAGTGTAGAGTGTAGCAGTTTAGGCTAAGCTAACTAAAGAGAGATTTTCTTTCCTGTTTCTTCTTCTTTTTTCCTTTGACTGACGCCTCCTCCCGTCTTCTCCTTCTCCTCCTCCTCCACCTCCTCTGTAGCTGAGGAATAAGCTGAACCAGGACCAGAGCTCCAGGCTGCAGCAGCAGAGAGACAGTCTGAACAAGAGGAACCTGGAGGTGGCCACGATGGACCGGCGGCTCGCTGAGCTCAGGCAGCGTCTTTGGAAGAAGAAGATTGTCCTGCAGCAGAAGGAGAACCTGCCCGTGAGTCCTGGAGCTACATCAAGATAAAGATGAAGCTCCACATGTTTTACTTCTAACTCCACTCAGTTTCTTCTCCTCCCAAGCTGTAGATCAAAGTTAAAAAAGACTTGAAAATCCTGAAAACATGCGTTCATCTCCTTTTAGCCACAATGACTCCGCCCACACAGAGTAGGAGCTATGAAGTCACGGAAAACAACAAGACTGAAACTAAACCAGTCGAGTTAGAACTTTGTGGAAAATAAACATCATACTTAGAATCAAGGTTAGCATTAGCTACGACCAGAGTTCCGTTTGTCCAGCAGGTAAATATGTTGGTTTCCTGCAGGTGGTGTCAGAAGGCCCCGCCCTTCAGCATGGCGTAGGCTCCAGAGTGGCCGCGGTGGGGCCGTACATCCAATCGTCTCAGGGGCCTCCGGTCGCGCCTCGCCAAGAGGTTCTGGTGAAGCCATCGTACCCAGACGGCACCGCCACATTACCAATGCCTGACTCGGCTCTGAAGCCGCCGCCCAGACCCGCCAAACCTGCCTCAGGTGTTCATGTTGTTAAAACTGGAAGACAATGTTGTCGTCCACGTCTCCATCTAAAGTACCGTTTGTTTCTGTTCTTCACAGGTTTCAGCTCCTCAAAGATCAAACTCTCTGACTGGAACAGTCCACTTCCTCCTGACTCCAGTGGTGGTTATAGCCACGCCTCCACGCTGCCGCGCATGTCCAATATCAGCCGACGCAACTCAGGTCAGTTTACCAAGCAATTACTGTCCAAATCATGAGACTTTCAGTCTTTTACTGAGACTGCTTACATCCATTATTGTGTTGGTTTTAACAAATCTTCGTATTATTGCGTCTCATGAATGTGACTATTTCCTGCATCCCGATTGGTCGATGAGGCGATTAACGACGTCATGACGGGCGTGAACATTTGTCCTGTAGGTGGTGAGACGCTCACAGATCAGAAGGGTGTCCCTGGGTCCGACATCCCACCCCCTGTCCCTGCACGGACCAATCACAACACTGACAGCCTGCTCAGGGACAATCAGGTAAAACTTTGATTGTTGGGTTTGAACGTGAAGATTCCTGATTGGTGCGATTTTTATCTCGTCTGCAATGTAACGCGTTATAAATGTGAACATGTGACACCGTCACAATATTGTTAAATTTGACACTCATGTATTCTACCTTCAGGCCTCAAGTAAAGGTCTTTCCAAGATGGCGGTGCCACCTCCAGTTCCCAGTAAGCCCAAACCCTTCTCCTTGTCAGGCCCGCCCACCTTTTCCAAGCCCGCTTACAGCACCGGGACCTTCCCTGGTAAGGCGCAGTCGGTCGGTGCTCACCTCCGCACTCCAGGTGTCGTCTCCAGCCACTGCAACACACTCCCTCTACCCAACAAGCAGGATAGCCCGCCAGCCGCCGCCGTCCGACCTTACACCCCTGACCTCTCAGACGGGCTCCACCCCCATGTTCTGCAGAAACCTCAGACTGTCACTGCGTCTTCCATCTACTCCATGTACACCCAGGGGAAAGGCTACCAGCCGAGCAGTCAGGGAACGCTGCCTCGCAGTCAGCCTCGAGGTGACGCACCAACGCTACCATCACACGCACCATGTTTATGAAAACACAGACAAAGTTTAAAAATGTTTGTTTGACAGCGTTGGCCAATCAAATGATATTTATGCTTTTAACAGTTCAGTCACTGCCAACTTCAGTGGTTACTGGTCTGAAGACAGAGACTTCTTCTGTTGTAGAACTGAACTTTTGAAGTTCCAGAACTACAGTTTCGAACCTGAAGTTCTAAACTAATGTTCTGTAACTAAAGCGTCTGTTAGAAAGTGACTATGTTGCTTCTGACGTCAGTGTCTCTGTCTCATCACAGTGTATGGGAAACCAATCCTCCCAGCCAGCGGGGGGCAGCAGTCTGTTGCCTCAGACATTGCTACTGTAAACTCTGGTTCCACTCTGTGTGATGGGAGCGAGGTTGACAACAGTTGCCTTGGCAACAGTGAAGGCATCGGAGGAGAGACGGCAGACCGTGCCACCCCGCGACCGCTCAGTCCCACCAAGCTCCTCCCCTTCCTGTCCAACCCTCACAGGAACCCCAGCGATGCTGATCTGGAGGCTTTGCGTCGCCGGCTGCACCACGCCCCGCGGCCCCTGAAGAAACGCAGCTCCATCACGGAGCCCGAGGGCCCGGGTGGACCCAACATCCAGAAGCTGCTCTACCAGAAAACCACTCTGGCTGCCATGGAAACCATCCCCATGGAGACGGTCGGGCCAGCGGGTTTGTACATTCGGTCTGAGGTCCATGATGAGAATTTGGGCAGGGTTGACTTGACGTCCAAGGTCGACGACACCACAGACTTGAACGGGCTGCTCACTGATAGCCCAGAGGACTCCCTGACCCCGCCCCCTCTGCTGCCTCGTTCACCCATCCCTGACCCCACCTCCTGTCGCTCTCTGTGCCAGTCCCTGGAGGACAAAGAGAAGGAGGAAGAAGAGGCGTGTCCAACCTTCAGACACAAGGACCTCTTTCTTGAGGAGTTCCCGCCGTACCCGCCACCACCGTACCCCTGTGCTGAAGAGGCGGAGCCAGGAGATGACACCCTTAATCTGCAGCCGCCAGAGGTCACAGGACAGGTCACAGTGCCGCCGGTGAGACAACAATGATATTTTCTCACTAATATTATCAGGACTAATACTGATTATCGATACCGATACCTATGTGTGTTAGCCTGATCACAGAGGAAGGGGGCGGAGTGCTGTGAACCTCATAACTCACCACTAGAGGGCAGACTCTTTGACAACACACTGTGGCATCAGCAGTTACTGTTGGTTTAGATTCACCTAAGAGGAACCGGTACCAGATTTAGCACAGGTCTTGGAACCCCTCTCAAGACCTGTGCTAAATTTGAAATTTTACTTTGTAAAAGATCAGTTATCTGACTCTGTTTTGTCTGTCAGGGTAAGAGGTCTATCCTTCGTAAAGTGGGGTCAGACCGGATCAACTGCGGGATGCGGGTCAAGTTCAACCCTCTGGCCCTGCTGCTGGACTCGTCTCTGGAGGGCGAGTACGACCTCGTCCAGAGAGTCATTTATGATGTGAGTCACGCCATCGTCCGGTTTGACATAAATAAAAGATAAGCATGGTTTAAATGAGCAGATGAACTCTTGACGTCTGTAGGTGGAGGACCCGAGTCTGCCAAACGACGAGGGCATCACCGCACTGCACAACGCAGTCTGCGCCGGTCACACAGAAATCGTCAAGTTTCTGGTTCAGTTTGGGGTCAACATTAACGCAGCGGACAGCGATGGCTGGTGAGTCCAAACCAGAATGAGCAGTCCTGAAGCTGTTGTAGTCCATCAGCTTGAACAAGTCTGTCTTTGTCCCCTTGTCTCCAGGACTCCTCTTCACTGCGCGGCCTCCTGTAACAACGTTCAGGTTTGTAAGTTCCTGGTGGAATCTGGAGCTGCTGTGTTCGCCACCACCTACAGTGACCTGCAAACAGCTGCCGACAAATGTGAAGAAATGGAGGACGGCTATGCCCAGTGCTCCCAGTTCCTCTATGGTGAGGATTCCTTTTCCTGTGGACTTAAACCTGTTTTTTAAGGCACACGCTGTCTCTCGGGTCCCAGTGAAGTGATGTAGGTCAACATAGGGATCCTAGGAGTGTTTGATGTCAGGGTCTGTCAGGAGGTTTCATGGTCTGTCAGAAGGTTTCAGGGTTCATCAAGAGGTTTTAGGGTCCATCAGGTGGTTTCAGGGTGTGTCAGGAGGTTTCAGGGTCTATCAGGAGGTTTCAGGGTCTGTCAGAAGGTTTTTTTTTTCTTTCAAGAGGTTTCAAGGTCAGTCATGAGGTTCCAGGATCTGTCAGGTGGTTCCAGGATTTAACCGTACAGCACTGTTAAATATTGTTTGGACGGTCCAGGTTTTGAGCGGTTCTCTCCTCTGTCTCCTCTGTCTTCTTCTCGGTAGGCGTTCAGGAGAAGATGGGCCTGATGAACCGCGGTGTGGTCTACGCCCTGTGGGACTACGAGCCTCAGAGCGGCGACGAGCTCGGCTTCAGCGTCGGTGACTGCATGACGGTGCTGAGACGGGAGGACGAGGTGGAGGCGGAGTGGTGGTGGGCGAGATGTGGCGACCACGAGGGCTACATCCCCCGAAACCTGCTGGGGGTGAGCTGACCCGGTTTACATTACATTACATTACATGTCATTTAGCAGACGCTTTTATCCAAAGCGACTTACAAAAGTGCATTTAAACATTTGGGTACAAAGGTACATTTGGTTTACCTGCAGGCGGCTCACACTCGACTGCCAACACCTCAGATCAAACTTTCACTCTCTCAGATTTCTCTGGATTTTTTATTGGTGAAGGTGGGCTGTGTCTCAGTCCAGGCCCCGCCTTCTTTGGGCGCTTGCTTTTAAAGGATGATTGCAACACAAACCACTGTGACTTGGAAACAAGTAGATCCTTCGTAGAATGTTCACAAAATTCTACCAAAAAATACTTTCAATAAAAATAGCAGCTCTGTTGCTAAGCGACAGCGTTGAGTGAACTCTTACTGATTTAAACTCTGTGTTTGATTTTCGCAGCTGTACCTGAGGATCAAACCACGACAGAGGAGCCTCGCTTAAACACGACGGCAGCGGTGGACGAGAATGAGGGCGGAGCTTTGGTTGTTTACGCCTGTGGACGCGATGTTAGCGCTTAGTGGAGCAGCTTCTCCATGTCAGCACAAAGTGTCGTAAACAGCCGACACATAAGTGGATTTTTCTTTTTTACACTTTTATTTTGTGATGTTGCTGAGTCAACTGTTTTTTTTTCAGTATTTAAAGGAATAGTCCATGTTTTTTTTGCTGGGCTCGTTTTTTGTTCTGCAGCGTTAACTTGAGTTTGTTCCTGTTTTTCATATTTATGTCATTAATGTTCCTGAAACCAAAAATTTCAGTATAAAGCACTTGATTTAAAAGGAGCATGGATTTCTTGCTTCTTTATTAAGTGATTTTTCAGGTTGTTTCATCGGTTACATGAGGGTCAGATTTGATCCACTTAACAAAAGTCTCCTGTAATGAAATCTGTGTCAGTAAGATATCGTAGATTTATCGTAGATATCTCTCTGTAAACTACTCACTCTCCCACACCAAAGTCCATAGGCCAAAGGCACCTTCTGCCTTTAAACACATTTAAAGGGATTAAATGCAGAGGGAAAATGTACAAAAAGCTCCAGCTGGCTGTTTAGTTTGAATGTTGAACAATTCTAGGGAGATCACCGCCACTAGGGGGGGCCCTTTCATGAGGAGAGGCTTTACCCTCCACCCACCAACCGGGAAAAGGGGGATAAACCATGGATGCATTTTAAGATCTGGATAGAGCTCCGCCCCTTTGGCTCCGTTCATTCCTATGGAGTTGCTCACCCAGCGCATATGCCAAAAACGTTTCTGACTTCCGCGTTTATTTCCCAGTTGTGCGGCATAGAGGATGTGCAGTAGTGTTACTCCCATAATGCCTTTCGGCTCTGTGAACGTTCTGTCCGCGTTCTCGTCTTGCTCGGCGCGTCCATAAACAGCGAAAGGCATGATGGGAGTACGTTGACGGTCAAATCATTTTGATTTGAAAACAAATTCAGCTTCAAAACAAACGGGTGTTTCATGTTATTTTCACTGCAGTTTATTGATCAGAGGGAAATAACGTGATGATGTCACTCTTCAGCGTCTCTGAGGTCACAACACTTTGACCTCACACACACACACACACATGCAGAGTCAGAATCAAAAGTGCAAAGTCATCAGTGACTCAGTTTGGAAAGAAAACGTCCAAGGATTCACAGGAAACGACGTTTGGACGTTTAGGTTTGAATTAGAGGAGAAGGAGGAGGAGCATGCAGCCAACGTTCAGCTTCACACGTTTACGCTTGCCAAAAAACACACGAGTCGTAACAAACTGCAAATATTTCAGTGTAAACGCGAACACGCAGGCGTCCGCGGTCAACGTAAGGCGAGGAGGAAAAAACATTTTTGATTCACTGACACCTTTACGTGATGATGCTAACTGCTGTTTGCGATGAACATAAACTTTAGTAAAGGAACAAACGTCGGCGTTTGTTCACTGTCACTTAACATCGGGAATTCGTAAAAATGATTAAAACGCAATAAAGTGCAAAAGAAAAGGCAGAGCATCGCGACAAAGCTAACTGTGCAGAAATGTCATGGAATAAAAGTTCATGTTTAACCTCGTGGTTTGTTCCGTTCGTCCAAAAATCGGTTTTTTTCTTAAAACTTGCTTGTTTTTGAATAAAGTTTTAGGAAAAGTCAATGAAAATATAATCCACGAGTTTTAAGTTTGGATGAAAAGTGAAGATGCTAACTGATGCTAACTCACCATGACGTCACGTTTTCAAAGTGATTTGAACTGAACTCAGATTTAAAGACGTGGGTTTTTGTGAAAGAGCAGTTTCTACTCCAGTGGGCGAACGATGTCACGGCTAAAAACGTTAGCGGCCTGAACACGCTAACAGTGGGTGAGATTTCAGTGGGAGGCGGAGCCAGTGTTTCATTTAAAATGACAACAGATCCGCGACTGGAGAAAAGTGCAGAAAAACATGGTCAGAGTTGGAAATGTTGAGTTAAATCATCTTCAGATTTCAGACGTAAACACTTCCTGTGTCATGTTTGACAACAACGTCTCTTCTCCCTCAAACTGAATCCTCTGAAATCGATCGGCTTAAACAAGCGGGATTAAAACGAAGATGATGATGAAACGACATTGGATTCATCTGACGAACACATCTGAGCGGTCAAAGTTCCCGCGGAGTGTGACGTCTGTCATTGAAGGAGGCAGAGTTAATGCAGCGGCAGGTTCTGGTCAAGGTTCTGGTTCTGGTCATGGTTCTGGAAGGGCGGCAGCAAGCGGGCGACGTGGCCGATGCCTTTGGTCACGCCCTCTCTGAACAGCAGCTTAGCGCCCAGGCGCAGATACTCGGGATGTTTGATGAAGCGGAAACGAACCACGGCACGTTCACCTGTCCGCAGCTCGTCCTGCAGCACACAGAGAGAGAGGGAGGTCATGTGATGTGGTCACATGCTTGCACACTTCACGTTTATCTACAAACGGACCTTCCCGTGAAGACACTCGACGGTGGCGGTCTGCCGCACGTTGCCGACGTGCACAGTGACCTGGGAGCCGCCGCGGAACGTCTTAGCGTGGAAGAGCAGGACGATGGCGGCTTCAAACTGACGGCAGATGGTCGGGTTCATCTTAGGGCTGACCATCACCATGCCCTGCAACGGCCAATCACAGCACAGCAGTGTCACATGACAGCGGTGTCACACGCCACAGCTCTGGAGAGCACAACCCAACGACAATGTGGAATCATCCACTAAGAACAAGACTCTTTGACCTCTGACCTTACGCAGCAGTGAACGGTCAAAGTTTCCCAGAGCGAGTGTGGCGGCCTGTCCGGCTCTCAGGACTCTGCACGCCGAGCGGTTCCTCTGGATGCTGCCGACCTTCAGACGCAGGAAACGACCCTCGTCTGTCGGACCGACCACGAGCCGCTCACCCTCCCGACACACTCCACTGTACACACACACACACACACACACACACACAGTGTGATTAGTTTTGATTTAGCGTGAGGGTAAACTCTAATGATTAATTAACCAAACCTCATAGAAAAAATCAGTGATTTTAGCTGGCAGGGACACAGGAGCTGCTGTTCCTCTGCTGCCTCGTGTGGTCACTTTGTGTCACTGAGTTAAGTCTAAATGAAATATTTTAAAAGCTGAATTTTACAAAAAAAGACATTTGAACTTAGTGATGGAGGCAGCAGCAGATCAACAACTCCTGTGTGTGTGTGATGTTAAAATCACTGATTTTCTCTATGAGGTTTGGTGTGGGAGAGTGAGTGGTTTACAAACTTCAGTTTAACAGTGAGATGAAGACATGATCATGTGACTTGGAGATCGTAGAGTTTATTACACAAGTCTTTTAGTTCAGTGGATGCACTCAGTGTTTTTGTGGTGTGATCTCACCTGTACAGAGTTCCTCCCACCACAGTCCCAACATCTGGAACTGAGTAAATCTCATCTACCTGTGAACACACAAACACACACACACACACAGAGGAACTTGGTGAACACCATATTCTAACTTGTAGCTTTGTGACTCCGCCTCTTGCCTTATGTCAGCTGAGATTGACACAGCGCCCCCTGGGGCCCTCATGTTCTCATATAGTACGGTAGAACCTCAGGACTTCATAGGAACGAGCGTCCAATCACAGACGAGATTCACCATCACACGTTTGCGACATCAGCTTCTCAGTAAAGAGGTGAGTAACTGACAGATATGGAGCAGAACTCATTCACTGGACATTTTTATGACTGTCTACAGGAGTAAGAGCTAAATCAATCCTCATGATGCTCATGAGAGGGTTAATAAGTGTGTGTGTGTGTGTGTGTGTACCTGGAACTCTGTGAGCTGCTGCATCAGCTCCTCCTGCTCTTTGCTGTTGCTCAGTGGAGGAAGAATGTTCAAGAAAACCTTCAGGAGGTCCAGACTCTCTCCAGACACAGCAGACAGAGTGAAGATGGGCGTGATGCTACACACACACACACACACACAGAGGGTCAGTAAGTTTGGAAACAACATACATCAAAGCTCCGCCCCCAAAATCATCATGTTTTTGTTTACATTTTCACCTGAACTTTAGTACGACTCAGAGCTAACAGAAACTAACAACGACAACAGGTTACAACCGCTAACATCCTGGTCAAATCTCCGCCCCCCCCCAAACACAGGAAGTTCTTATCTGTAGTGGCACTGGGCCCTCGGGGTGCATTCCATTTGTAGTCAGAACTTGGATTCAGTACTAGCACCAGTACTGACCTGGTGGACTGTGTAAACTGTTGTGCGGCGGTCACGGCGTCGTCAGGGTTTGAGACCTCCATAGGAACCTTGTTGCAGCCCGGTTGCTTCAGGACTCGCTGCAGCTGTCGGACTGTTCTGTCCACTGTACCACGGGAACACAGGTCCACTTTACTGACCACGATGAAGATGGGAACTTTCAGCGCCATGGCCAGACCCAGGTGTTCCCGCGTGGTTCCAGCTGGACGGAGGAGAACCCACATCATGACCCAGAGGACACCACACAGGTTCTACTGTTCTTCTCTAATGACTGACTACTATTGATGCACAGGAACTGGTCTGATATTGGTACTTCCTGTGGGTGTGGTCAGGGCTCACCGATGCCCGTGTTGGCGCTCACCACCAACATGGCGAAGTCGGGGCAGTAGCTGGTCAGACCGAAGATGGTGGTCTTCAGGTACTTGTGGTGTCCGGCCAGGTCGATGAACGTGATCATCTTAGACGAGCTCTCGCAGATTTCCTCAGCTGTCCGAGACTCGCTGTAGTTCACCACCTGCACCACAGGACAGGACAGGACAGGAGAGGACGATGAGGACATTAGAATGTTCTGGCAACGTAAACGTAAATAAGGTCTTCTCAGCCCTCTGAAAAAATGGTTTGATCCTCTGGAAACATGGAACATTCTGGAATGTGCTGTGTAGACGAGTGGATGGACGGTCAGAGGACCAAAGGTCAAGTCCGTCTGTCCTCAGGTTCGAAACAGGACATGTGAGGACGTGTGTTTACCTCTCCTTTGCTGTTGAAGCCCAGAATCTCAAAGCTGATGCTGGACGTGCGTCCAGTCTGGATCTCGTGAAGATGTCTGAAGAGGTTGAGGCGCGCTCGTCCTCGCCCGTTGTCCAGCTCGCCCTGTGTCAGGACACCCAGCAGGGTGGACTTACCCGAGTCCACGTTCCCCAGCACGGCCACCCGCAGGTCCAGGAACTGTCCACAGGAGACAGATCACATGATAACCATAAGGTGGGTCCAATGTGATCAGAGGACAAACCTGGAGGACAGAGTCTCACCTGCTGGTCATCTGGAACTTTTCGAACGAGGACTTCTGCGATTTTACGACTGTTTCTGTCCAAGTCGTAGTCGACCTCCCGCTCCCGGAGGAGAGTGATGTCGGCTCCGACTCTGACGAGACAAACTCAAGCAGTTTTATTTATCCTGGTTAGCAGTGGTGGTTAGTGGTGGTTAGTGATGTTTAGCGATGGTTAGCAGTGGTTAGTAGTGGTAGGGTCGATACAGTAAAACGATGCGATATTTAGTGTGGCGATATATCGCTATTGAGACTCCAAGTATCCAAGTATAGTATTTTTTTTTTAGAATATAATTTTTAAAAGATTTTTGTGTCATTTTCGTCCACTAGATGGAGCCAAGTGCTCACTCTCACTAGAGCTGTTGTGTGAGTTTATCGCATTATGTGATTTCACAAATACCGTGGTGTCCCTGGTGATTTCATCCCCTAGTGGTTTGCACTGGTTAGCGTGGTTAGTGATAGTTAGCTGTGGTTAGTGATGGTCAGAATAAAATAGTCTTTTAGTGTCATTGTACAGGTACAGAGCCATCATGCACCTAAAAAAGATAATGACAAACCAAAGGAACATCATAGACAAGATTAAAAAGAGGCATTTCTCATACAATAGAGACAAAAAGTTAGTAGTGATTAGCAGTGGTTAGTGATAGTTGGTGGTGATTAGCGATGGTTAGAAGTAGTTAGGGAAAACAAGAGGAGACCTACTTCTCTGCCATCCTCTTCAGAGTCTTGAGCGACGCCTTCATGTCGGTGTCAGTCAGACCGACCAACAGGCCGTTGTCTTCCACTCCGATCTGGTAGACAGCCTCGCCGCGGCCTTCTTGCAGCCGCCATTTTAACTGCGTGGCCAGATGCTCAAAGCGATACTGAGTGGGGTTCACCAGCTTCAGCTGTGATCACATAAGATGATGCAGAAGAGCAAACACCCACAGAGTGAGAGTGGTATAAACTGAAGTTTAATTTCAGTTCAAATGTCTTATTTTGTAAAATTCTGCATTTAAAATCCTTTGTTCAGATTGACCTCAGTGACACAAAGTGACCACACAACGCAGCAGTAGAGTCTTTTGTTGATGTGTTCTGGGGTTAATTTTAATTAATGTGATGATTTAATTACCTTATATTCAATGTTTCCTTCTTCAGCCTGGACACAGAGATAGAAGATAGAGGACGTTAGTTAAACTCATGTCATGAAGTAAGGTGTGCTGTGAATCCATTGTATTCCCATTACAGTGTCAGTGTGTATGATTTAGTGACATCTAGGGGTGAAATTGCACATTGCAACTAACTGATCCACAATCCCAGTGTATGTGTTGTCCCCCAAAAATATGAGTGTATGAAAAACTACTTCAAGCTGCATAAAAACCTAAGAGTCCCTTATCTGAACCAGTTTTAATTTCTTCATGCTGTGCTATTTTACAAACCTGCCAGTACAATATACAGTATATAAGGGGCTCATTCCAAGGTAACAACAAACAAAATATTATTAGTAATTAATGCTTGAATCAAACCTTGTCATACACCAACAGGATTAACCTCTCAATTAGGCTTACAGTTAATTAATCTAGTATGACTTCAATAAAATAATGTGTCCACAACTGTCTATCCACCTCGTTCAGACAAAGGTACAGTAGCAGCATTTCATTGACAACCCTCTTCCCTTAAAAAGTGAGAAGCTACAGTTGGTAACTGGTAACACATGAGATGTCACAGTATGTGCCGAATTATTCAGTGATAGTCACAGTTTTAGAAAACAGGTTTTGACACGTCTGTGAACTCTGCGCCTTTATCACGGAGACACAAATGTGTTTAATTGTCAGATATGTGAGTGGAGTTTTGGTGTGACGTATTCAGCAGCACAGAGAAGCAAGTGTTAGCGGTGTGGGGTAATGATGTGTAAAAACTAACATATTTATTATACATGTATATTATATATATGTATAAATGCTTCATATGTGTTATTGCGCGCTAGCAGAACTTAGCCTTCTACGAGTAGCTCGTTTACTGCGGCACTACTAACTAGCATGCTAAGTAGCTAGCGGGCTGGATGTCCCGTTAATCCCGGGGCTAACGCTAACGCGCGGCAGGTAAATACCTCCGGCGGTAAATACGGCGGTGGAGTTTTGTTGTTCCGGTTGTTCTTCTTGTTCCGTCTTTTCCTGCCTCGTTTGCCTCTTCTTGCTCTCGACTTTTTCGACGTTTTCTTCCCGTTATTCCCGGAGCCAGAGCAGCCCTGCCCGCCTCTACTGTGTCCCGGCGACACTGCGCCAGTCTGGGACAAATCCACCATCTCTGCGGCCGGAGCGGGAGCCGGGGCCGGAGGTCACCGGGAGGGAGTCACGGTAATAAAATAACATGTACCGGCGACGGTGACATCACATCTATCGACACACACGACCCGTGTATGTGTGTGTTTGTGTGTGTGTGGAGCGACAGCGGAGGATGCGCTCTCTCGCTCTCTCGCTCTCTCTCGCTCTCTCTCTCTCTCTCTCTCTCTCTCCTCAGCACCATCGCCGCTGTCCAAGCCGCTTCACCTGCTTCCGGTCAGGACTTTCAAAATAAAAAAACACAGCTCGGCAAACGCTAACAGCTAAGTTTAAACATTTAGATTTAACATTTGAAATTTAGATTCAAGTATAGTTTTACAATTTAAATTAAAATTAACATTTACAATTTTGATAGAAGTGTAGTTTCAACATTTAGACATTAATGTTTACACTGCTCTAAACTACAGGTTGACCAAGTCAAAAAAACAAGTTATAACTTCTAACCACATCAATGATCATGAAAGACATCCACATGCACAGTATAGAGCTGCAACTAACGATTATTTTCAGAATCGATTAATCTGTCCATTATTTTCTTGATTAATCGCTTGGTCCATAAAATATCAAAAAACCTTAAAAAATGTTGATCAGTGTTTGTCAAACCTGGAAATGATGATGCTCTCAAATGTCTTGTTTTGTCCACAAACCGAAATGATAAACTTTTAATGATTTCTTTGTTATGTGGAGCAAAGAAATGAAGAAAATATTCACATTTAAGAAGCTTAAACAAATAGAAAAAAATTGTTTTAATCATGAAAAAAGCTTCAAACCAATTAATTGATTATCAAAAAGGAGAAGATGTCGGGAGTAAAGGTAATGTGATCATCTGATATGCTGTGTTTCAATTATAGTACAGTTCGGTTTGGAATGGTAATGTCCTGGGATAGACTGTGCCAGATGGCTGCATTGTATGACGCTGTACCGGTGCGATGACAACTAACAATGACATGGAGCACGTCACAGCAGACAACAAAGGAGGACATCCAGCAGCTGACTGTCAAGGGTGGAGCCAGTCTAGCTCCACCCTGACCGTACCATACCATTTTACACTGGTTCGCCAAGGGAAGGGTGCTGAAATATCAAACTGAACCATTCCACTCTGTGAAAACAAGGCTTTTCGAGGTTGATGTCAGGTAGTTTGATTGACAGGACAGATGATCAGAGGGACAGAGTTTTCATTTTGCATGGAGGGATTGAAGATGGGGTGGAGGTTGTCAGTGAAGTTGCAGCCAGTAAAGGAGAAGATCAGAGCTGCAGTACCTACGTCATGAAAGGAGACCACACCCTCGTCATAATCCACAAACACACCCACCTTCTCGGGCTGAGGCCTCAGAGAGAAGCAGCCCGCAGGTCCAAGAAGAGATTTATTAACCTTTCTCAACCAAATCGTCCAGAATCCATCCTTGGGGCTCAGTATGATCGTTCCCTTCCTGTTGACCGATGTTCTAGCGACTCCTAAATCCCACTCGGTTTTTCCTTTAACCTGAACCTCAAAGTAAAATTTGCCTGAGGAGAAACTTTGCTTTCCTAAGACATTTGGATAAGAGGAAAATCTCTTTGGGTTGTCAGGAAGATTCTTCATCACGTCACCATATGTGACTTGTTTTCCATCATCAGACAGGATGAGCCTGGGATATGCTGTATCAGGATCAAGAGTCACATCCACTGCAAACTGCTGGACCCTCTTCAGCTCCGCCTTCTTTATCTTCTTCGTCTCTTTAGCGAAGGACTCCTCCAGCTGAGCCACCGCTCTCACCACAGTCCCCTGATGTGATGGTGGATGGATTCTGACGTTTGTCCAGTCCTTGGTTGGTGGAGCACTTCTCAAGGATTCAGTGCTCCTCTTCTTCAGCTCAGAGATTTCCTTTTCCAGCTCGGTGATGAGATTTCCGGCCCGTTTCTCTGCCGTCGTCTGTTTGTCCTCGATCTCCTTGATGAGCTGGTCCAGGCCTTTGTCCACAAACTCCTTCAGAGCCATGAAGACCTGAACACCTTCTGCTATCTCTCTGTCGGCATCATTTTTACCCATCTTCATCGAGCGTTTGATCTCCGCGATCTTCACTAGTCTCTTCTGCATCATCTGCTGAATGTCAGCCTCTTTCGTCTGAAGGTGTCCCCCAGCTTCCTGTCTGAACTGAGCAACCATCCCAGAGATGAAAGTGTTGACCTTCAACTGAGGTTTTGTGTGAAAAACCTCATTACACATGGGACACTTGGGCGGGTCATTCATATTCCAGTGTGTAGTGATGCAGTCTTTGCAGAAGTTGTGTCCACACGATGTACTGACTGGATCATTGAAGACATCCAGACAGATGGAGCAAAGGAACTGATATTGAGTTCTCAGGTCTCCAGCAGCAGCCATGTTGTCACCCTGAGAGTAACAGTGAAAGAGCGAAAATGAAATACTGTGATGAAAGAATTAAGCACCAATGACTGAGACAAACAGGTTAGACAACAGAAAACATCCCTCTGAGCAACAATCATTGTTTTAGATTCCTGGAATGTGATGTTTGTAAATCTGAACTGCACTGACTCATGTTCTTTGGATAAGAGTCCGAATGAGAAGGTAAGTTATGTGTTAATATTGAAACTAAAGCCATGTTTCTACTGGAACAGTTTACTTTGGTTCAGTACTATACACATTTGTTTTGGTATTTGCATTAGGAATAGCACCAAAATAACCAGCTAGACTGGCTCCACCCATGACAGCTGATTGGCGACAGAAAAACGATTGGTGTAAATATCCCAACGTTGGTTGTTGTCACACTGGTAAGAAGTTGCATTATGTGGCCATCGGGCAACGCCCACCACCCACAAACAGGTTACCAGGGAAGTCAAACTCACGGCCCGCAGGCCAGAACCAGGCCACCAGAAGATCCAATTTGGGCCGCAAGATAAATTTGCATTAACTATTGTTGTAAGAATGCTGCAGCCCTGAGCTGGGCACATGTATGTGCAGGGAGAGAGTGAGAGTTAGCATTAGTCTCTTCCAGATCACCTGAGTGTCCGCCTGTTCATCCCCCGTCTATCTGTAGAAGTAAGGGTGTTAACCTGGAGCTAATATCTCTCCTGTGTTTCCCTGATCACTGTCCAGAAGCAGAGCAGGAAAGTTGACACTACAATGAAGATAATCAACTGCAATTATGTAGTTATACACACAGTCATTCCTCATTTAGGGGTCACAGTTTTATTAGCTCCCACTTTAATTTCAGGAACACTACATAGGTGTGTAGTAAAGGCATTTCTAGATCTTCTCTCATTTGTAAACTTTTTCATAGGTTTTTCATAATGATTTGTGAAAAGAGTCATTAAATGTAAAACAAAGGGAAAACATTGGAGTTCTTGTAGTTTATACGTTATGATGCTATTATTTTACTTGAGATCAGACTGCTGTGTGTGTGACTTCCACCCCTGGGGTAGACCAAAGAAAACAACAATCATTGTTTAAGCTTCCTGGAATTTGAAGGTTGTAAATCTGACCTGCACTTGAGACTCGTGTCCTTTAGATAAGAGTCAGAAAGAAAGGATTTGTGTTAATATTAATAGAAACTAATAACTTCTGTACCTTCAGGACTCACCTTCTCACAGTCACTGTGTTCCTCCACCAGAGACGAATGAACTCAGGAAAAGTCTTTCAACAGAAACAGTCTTAACTTGACCACAAATGGGTTGTTGCTCTCAAACACTTTCTATTTCATGTTCTTTAAGACTACGGGTGTTTCAGGTTTGGTGTTGTGCTGCCCCCTCCTCAAGGAAACAAATCTAAGTTACAAAATAATCCCAGAGTCTCTGAGGAGAAGATTTCACAGATGTCGTCATCATTGGTCTTCAGATTCTGTGAATTCAAAGTTTTAACCAAATCATTGAAAATCTTTCAGGAAATGATAAAGACTGACATAGACCCTCATAGTATTTTCACACCGATTGTTTGTGTTTGTGTGTATAATTACCTTTTTTTAGACAAACTAAACCTGTCAAATGTTCTTTAGTCAAGGGTCCGTCTACAGCAGCCTTACTACAATGAAGAGCAACTCCACCGATGCATAATTAACCAACTTCATTTTTCACTGATTAGAGTTTTTACATGTGTGTAAAACAGCCTGAATGTTAAAATAATCAAATATAAAATGACTTCACACAACAACTGCAGATGATTATTGTTCATTATATAAACTAAATGTAAAATAAACCTCTTTTTTCCACATAATTTCCATGGATTTTATGAGATTATCATCTAAACTGTCATAGTTTCGAGTATTAATTTTACATGCACCATTGCAACATTTCATTACATTCTGTAAGTAGAATCTGTCTTTAAACTTAGTCAGAACGTCCTGATGATGAATGATCTCATCGTTTACTTTTTTTTTTTGCTTTCTTTGGGCTTCCGTAGAAACTTTTGTTTTGACGGTTTCGGGCGGAAGTAGCAGCAGGGGTTGTTATGCTAATGTGACTACTTGGGTGAAATTGAAGCCGGGACGGAAACTTTTCTCCGGGACACGTTAGCATCGTAATGCGGTGACCTCGGTTCTGTGAGGTGGGAGTTAGAGCTCCAAGTATCCGCTCGAGGGCGCTCATACACAGGGCTGCTCACTCCACACACAGTTAGCCTGCGGATGCTACCGTCAGCTAGCCCGAAGAAGCGCCTGTGGTTAGCTTCCCCGGCAGCAGCAGCGTCAGCAGCTGGAGGACGAGCTGCTGAAGTCTCGCTGTTTTTTCTCTGTTTTTATTTTTCCACCGGCGCCCGCCAGTACAGGAAGTGATGTGGAGAGCAGCTTTGCGGGCGTTCGCTGTTTTGCTCTTGGCCTGGTTCTTCGGGAACTTTGTTTGGGGCTGGTTTCAACGCAACAACATAGAACCCCCAGCCCCGCAGAGCGATCATCTGAGCGGCGGCTCAGAGTCGGTGAGGCCGGAGCAGAGCTGCCTCTGCCACGTGAGTGTAACCGCCCCCTCCCGGGGCTCCGTCTTAACCAAACACGCCGTTAATCTTGTTTTAAACCCCGGGTTGTATCGTGTTAATGCAGACATTTTTTTCAATCCAGGAAGTTTTCTAGCATTTTCTACTGTCACGTTCATGTGACGTCACAGCCCTTGTTTATGTGTGTGTGTGTGTGTGTGTGAGTGAGTGATGCTAGCTCAAATTTGATTTCAACTCCGCAATTAACAAACCGATCTAATTTCGACTATATAAGTCAGGTTGTGTAATATGTAACATGAAAATAAAGTATGTTAAATAGTTCAATTATAAACCATATGAACGTATCTAGACAGAAGTAAAAGCATGTTGTCTGGTGTTAGCGACCCGAAAGTCACTTGTTACAGCGGCAAAATCATCGTCAGCGGTGAATATTGAGTGAATCTTTATATTATGCACTACATGCAATCCACTGTTTGGAAAGTACGTGAAGAGTGCAGTGGAGTCGGATGAATGGGTTTAACGTTCACAAGTTCACAGTCTTCAGTTCAGACATGTCAACACGTTCGCCAGTTTGAGGCTTCACGGTGAAATCTGATCCAAATAATAAATAAAAAAACTAAGAAAAAAAGCGTGTTTTTTTGTTTCTAGGACACGTTTGTGATGGTTTAAGGTTTGGGCTGAACGCTGACTAGAAAAGCGTGGTGTCCTCTGATTGGCTGCGCCGGGAGCATTGCCACTTCCGGGTTCTGGGCGGGACTTGTAGTCCTGTGCGCCGCTGCTCTCAGCAGCACAATCACAGCAGAGAACTACACAGCGGAAAGTACCGGGCGGGGCTAGTGTTATGACAGTTGGGGGGCGGGGTCACATGTGGTTCAGTGATGAACACACACACAGTGGCAGAGAAGCAGCAGAGATGAGGCTGATTTTGACGTGGCTGGCAGGACTGGGACTCCTGCTGCCCCTCGTCCCGATGTCTCTCATGACGCTCGGCGAGCTGCTGCACTTACAGGTCAGCTCATGTTTGTGTTCTGTGGTTCCCAAAGTCTGGGTTGGTACCCCCCATATGGTTTATGGGTGACGATTTTTGGGTCCCCCCAACATAACGTTCTGACTTTTCAAATTTACATGTAAACGCTTCAAATAATGAATATTCCATTATTAGTATGTGATTATCAGGTAGGTTCTTTTTTGAACAATTCAAATTGTTCAAGTTTGTGTGATTTTTCAGCTTCTTAAATGTGAATATTTTCTGGTTTCTTTGCTTCATAAAAACAAAGAAATCATTCAAATTGTATCATTTTGGTTTGTGGACAAAAACAAGACATTTAAGAACATCATTACTTCCAGGTTTGACAAACACTGCTCAACAATTTATGGACCACACAAGTGGTTTTAACTCAAAAACAGCTGAAATGACCTCGTGTTGCTTCCATATGTTACATTTGGCCTGAAGCTGAGCTGTGATGGACATGACAAAAATGAAAAATAAGACAGATGAATCGTGACAAGCAAGTTTTGCACTAGAAAAAAACTAATTTTCAAAAGAAATTATAATCTTAAAGTAAAATTCACTATCACAGATTGTGCAATTGTAAGGTATTGGTATTATATAAGGAGATGGATTTGAAGTAAACATTTCTTACATGATTGTGATAAGAACACAACTTTTCCTCGTTTTAAGGGACATTTACGATTTACAATTTCATAAAATTAAAACGATTGAAATGAACAACATTTTAGGGCTACCTATTATGACTCTTTTATAAATAATTAAACCAGTTTATGTGATTTTGTTCGCCTTCTTAAATGTAAGTATTTTCTGGGTTCTTTGCTCCATCAAACAAAGAAATCATATTGTGTTTGTGGACAAAAACGTTGCAATGTGTTGATTATTTTCCCTTTTAATTTATAATAATTTACGTCTTAAATGTTTAGTTTCATCCAGAAACCAACGATATTTAGTTTTTATTGGTTTTTGAACAAAAAACTGATCCTGTTCACATTTAAGAAGCTAAAATGACCTTTTATTTCTTAAAAGACTAAGTTACCGTTTACTAAAGATTTAAATAAGGAGCTGTGTTCATTTGTTTTTAAATAATATATTTTGGCACTAATTATTGTTTAATGAATAAAACCTTATTTAATTTTCATTTAGCTTATATAATGAACAATAATCTGCTGCAGTGAAGGCGTTTTATATTTGATTATTCCAATGTTCAGGCTGTTTTACACACATGTAAAAACTCTAATCAGGTCCTTTTACAGTGTCAGAGCTCAGATGTCAGTTTGATTATCTGTTTAGGAGACAAAGGTGGAACAGATGCTTTATAAATGTCACAGAACAAACTTTATATTATTATTGTTTTTTAATGGCATCAAAAATTCTTAATGCAACAAACTTCATCACAGACACTGATGTTCTTCTTTTAGGGATAGTTCACATATGTATTTTTCTTGAAAGTGGTTTATGATAAAAGTTTGTAAACCACTCACTCTCCCACACCAAAGTCCATAGAGAAAATAAGTGATTTTAACATTACAGCACACACTGCTTCCTCCATCCCTGAGTTCAAATGTCTTATTTTGTCACTTCTGTGTTTGAAATCCTGACCTCAGTGACACGATGTGACCACACGAGGCAGCAGAGGACCAGCAGCTCCTACCACTGATATTCTCTATGAGGATTGGTGTAGGAGAAGAAAAACAGATTTTAGCCACTTAATGAAAGACCCGTGTAGTAAAATCTCTGTCAGTTTAAGTCTACGATATCTATGTCACATGATCATGTCTTTATCTCACTGTTACACAGACTTTTCCAACATGAAACTGAAGTTTGTAAACCACTCACTCTCCCACACCAAAGTTGTATCATCATATTTAAAATGGTCTCAGAACGACAGTATTATAAATCCAGATCAATAATTTCGGGGACAATATATCGTCCAGCAAAATTTGTTATCGTGTGTGTGTGTGTTCAGAGCAGGTGCTCTCCGGTGTTTACTCTGAACCTCAGTCTCAGGTCTTTGGTGTTGACAGACCATAGTAACATAATCAGATTTACATTGGTGCAGCTTCTGTTTTTCACACAGATACAGCAGAGTGTTTCAGGTGACAGGTGGATGTGTAATGTGTGAGAGGAGAGACGGGTGGTGCTGTGTGTTGGTCTCCTGATGTCTCTCTGGGGTTTTCTATAACACCTGTATTTGACATAATATAAACATACTGACTGTTCAGTCTGCAATATTGCACGTTTTTGTGTTTTAAATAAAAATAACGATCACAGTATTTAAGTCACGATACCATATTATCACGATATTCTAGTCTCGATACCATATTATCACGATGTTTAAGTCACGATACAATATTATCACAATGTTGAAGTCAAGATACAATATTTCATGATATTCAAGTCCCGATACCATATTATCACAATATTTAAGTCACGATACAATATTATCACAATATTTAAGTCACAATACCATATTATCACGGTATTGCAATATACTGAGTATTGCAATTTGTGCGATTAAAGACGTGGTGTCTCTGCTGTCTTTCAGCTCACTGGTGTCTCTGCTGTCTTTCAGCTCACTGGTGTCTCTGCTGTCTGTCTTCTCAGCTGGTGTCTCTGCTGTCTTTCAGCTCACTGGTGTCTCTCTCTGCTCACTGGTGTCTCTGCTGTCTTTCAAGCTCACTGGTGTCTCTGCTGTCTTTCAGCTCACTGGTGTTCTGGACGACTGCTTCTGTGACGTCGAGAGCATCGATGTCTTCAACAACTTCAAGCTTTACCCTCGAGTCAGGAAACTGACGGAGAGAGACTACTTCAGATATTACAGGGTCAGAGCACACACACACACACACACACACACACACTGTTTTTAGTGCTGTGTTTGAACGTCTGATTTTCGTTCTTATTCTTATTCTTCTGCAGGTGAACTTGAAGAGACCTTGTCCTTTCTGGCCTGATGACGGACACTGCTCCATCAAAGACTGTCATGTGGAGCCCTGTCCTGAGGTCAGAGGTCAACCATGTCTTTTTCCTGTGTTAGCAGAGTCAAAGTTGATAAACTTCTCCCCTGTTTATATAAATATCTCATGTATGTATGTTTGTTTCTCCAGAGTAAGATTCCTGTTGGCATCAAGTCTGGGAACTACAACAAGGTGAGAGGTCAACCGTCAGATTGTTTTCAACAAAGTAGTTTAATAACGACTGTATCTCCGACCTGAGCAGGCCTTTTTTGTGTTATTTTAAATGAGAAGAACGTTCACACACGATAGAAGTGGAAATGATCATGTGCTGGGGATGTCACGATGACTTGATTTCACTATTAATTGTGGTATTAAATGTTACGGTATATTAATCGCAATGTTTCCTCAATACCGTCAGAAAACATTATGCCGGAAGCCCGGAACGAAAATCATAGGAGGAAATACGAGTCATATGTTTGACCATGTGCGGGATAAGCACCCGGCTCTGTACGCCAGAGTAAAGGTAAACGCACAGTAACTGGGTTAAATTACGTTAATGTTCAACTAACGTCACATTGAATTGGTAGGAAGGATAGAAATCTGCTGACGGTGAACGCAGCATCAATGCCGAGCCAAAGTGATGTTTGTTTCTGTTCATTTCTTCACGTCGAGTTTGAAGCAGCTGCTTATGTTCCAGTGTTTTCAGTGTCATCAGCTGACTCAGTGAAGTGCACGTGCACACACATACATATACACACACACACACACACACACACATACAGCTTATCTCTGAACAGTTTCCAGGCAGTGAGCGAGTGTTTGCCACAGCTTGATGTTTGTCTTGTCATGAATCAAACCTGTTTGGACATTTGAACTCGTCTCAGTCAAGGTCGAGTCTATTACTTTGAAAAGTGTGTGTGTGTGTGTGTGTGTGTGTGTGTGTGCGCGTGCGTGCGTGTGTGTGTGTAAAGTCTCAGAATGTAAAATCTTAACAAACCCATGTGGATCTCAACAGCTCAACCGTGACCTAAACTGGTTCTACCTGATTTCCTCCGTTTTAGTTCAAAACCTGGATGATGAACAACCATGGAAACCTTTATTTTGAAAACCATGGGGTTATGTTTCAGTGTGGTGTGTGGATGAACATGAATTGAAACTTTTATTTTGAAAATTGATGAGTTTTTATCGTGCATGAGCTGAATCTGAAACCTTTATTTTGAAAAATATAGGGTTGTGTTATAGTGTGATTGAACACATTCTGAGGCTTTTACTTTGAAAAGTGTGGGGTCATGTTTGTAAGGTTAGCATTGTTGTTAGCCTGACATGCTAACACTCTGTCTGTCTCAGTATTCTCAGGCAGCAAACATCATAGCCGACATGTCAGATTGTGAGCAGGCGCAGGAGCTCGGCGCCATCAATAGCACACTGAGGTGACCACACACATGCACGCACACACACACACACACACACACACACACTCAGCAGCTGATGGTTAAACACCTGTTTGTGCTGCTGCTACGACACACTCACCCTGAGAATATGGTGGATAGAACAGCTCATTATTTGGCAGTCAAATGGCTGCTCGTAAAACAGTGGTGAGGAAGTGAAGAAGTGAAAAGAAAAGAATTGAGGAACAGGAGGAAATGAGGAAACACTATCATGAAACTCTCAAACGACCGCAAGGGAAAATCATTGGAGACTAAAATGCTAAACGGCCGCCAAATAATGAGCTCTTCTACACATCCACCAAGAGACTGACTGCCAAATAATGAGTTGTTCTAGGATGCTTTATACATAAGTTATTGATCCGATTTCTCTTTCTCAATACGCCCCCTGCGGGAGAAACAGTCACATTACATACATAGATTGTTTTTAATGGTTCTCGTTGATGTAGTCATGAGTGTGGTGTGATTTTTAGACCCTGTTTTATTTCTGTTTCTTGTTTCTTGTTGTTTATTATTCTGCTGAGTCATGGTTGTGTGTGTTTTCAGTAATCAGAGTAAAGAGGCGTTTGCTGACTGGGCGAGACACGACGACGCCCAGGATCACTTCTGTGAACTCGATGGTGAGGATGGTTTCTTTCTCATTGAACGCTAACTTAAATTCCTCCTCTTCTGAGGCTAACCCTGCCTCCAATGCCATAGAAGTCTGTGTTTATATAAACAGCCTATGGTGATTCATTTGTATATTTATTAATTATGTTGATATTCATGATAAGACAAGAAAGTGTCGTGTGTTAGAACAGTTTCAGGTGCATTTGATAATCCAAGAAAACGGAAAGACAAACAAGTCCTCTGTCATGACTGCAGGCTCTGAGACTGTGTGTGTTTGTCTCTGTGTGCTTGTGTGTGTGACACAGATGAGACCTCTCCAGATGCTGAGTATGTGGATCTGCTGCTGAACCCAGAACGATTCACTGGATACAAAGGTCCTTCAGCCTGGAGAGTCTGGAACAGCATCTATGAGGAGAACTGCTTCAAGTGAGACACACTGACTCACTCACACACGCTGGTTTCACATTCTTTGTGTAGACACTCATAGACATAATGCATTCTCTAACCCCTTACCTTAACCTTAACCTTATCCTTAACTGAAGAAAAGAGAGATGGAGAGACAGTTAAAAGAAGAGACTTGCCACAGAGACATTAATAATGTGAACACTTTATAGGGGACATATTATACCCTATTTTCCCCCATTAAAATAGTTCCCTTGTGTCCTAAAACCATAAGGATGAAGCATCATAGCAGTTCAATAACCCTGCTAAACCCGCCCCTTTCAGAACGCTTGGTTTTCGTGCATGGTCCCTTTATATGCAAATGAGACACAGGCAAACACACACCCACTTCTTCCAGGGGGTTTCTGATTTGTCCTCTTTACAGCACTCACTCGCTCAGCTCCATTTCTCTCCCCCTCCCTCCACTAGTTCTCTGACAATATCAACATGGCAGCGTGCGCAGAAAACAGCGAGAGTGTCGTCACAGGAAGAGACGTCCTACATAAGGATCGAGCCGAACACTGTCCAACTGTAAATCAGTTAAAAACACTTGGGGACAGCACCGCTGATCGCCAGCGGCGCGCGGCGAGCTGAATAAACTGCCGCTGTATGCGACTGTATCAGACTGTTGACTGTATGCTCCGGAGCTGGTGATCAGTCACACACAGCGCCAGTTTAGGCAGCTCGCCACTGGCGATCAGCGGTGCTGTCCCTATGTCTTTTTAACTGATTTTCACAGAGAGTGCAGCACCGTTGATCGCCACCGCTAATTGCCAGCGGCGAGCTGCATAAACAGCTGCTTTATGTGACTGTATCAGACTGAGTCTGTGCTCCGGTCATGGAGGACGTACTGAACAAATATTTTTAATTAGGACGTGTCAGAATGGTCAGTTATGAGCTCTATGTGACCTTTTCTTAACAATGTGTGTGTTTGTACGTCGGTGAAATACGTCCCCTGACTAAATACAGCGACCGCTGGCCGCAGTCTGATGTGAAGTGGTGTGAACAGACGAACACACGTTGACTGACTTTATCCGGCACATTAGCTTCATATATAAAATCCTCTGAGGCTGGAAGTTTGTGTAAAACACTGTGCTCCACTGTGCAGCCACCAACAGCACACTTGTCCCTCCGTGTTGACATAATACCGCTCTTCCTCTCTCGCCTGCACTCTCGCAGGGACAAGGTGGAGCTAAGGTGGAGCTCTCGAAGTAAACTTACTGGTGGGGCGGTAACATTTGCGGTGAAATGCGCATGCTGCCGTCATAAGCGCAGGGAATTCAACATCTAGTGTTTTATCGCCTATACTTACACTAAGCGGGACCACAAAGACATGACTGAGTATTGTTTTTCCACACTTTGGCGACTGGTAGGGCCTCCAGAGTCCCAAATATAAGTATTAAAATGGTTAAAAAGTTGATTTTGCATAATATGTGCCCTTTAATGTTTCCTTCATCCTAAACTTAACCAGCTCCTCAGAAACAAGGTTATTTCTCATTAGGACCAGGTTTTGGTCTCCATGAGGATGACTGGTCCTGACCAGATCAGTGTTGAGGAGACAGAGCCTTCACTTTTCCATCACAGATGAACTGATTATTAATGTAGTTAATGAATGCATGTAATCATCAGTGTGAATGGTGTTGTGTTAACATGTTTGTGTTTTTGTGTGGACAGACCCAGATCAGTGTACCGACCTCTGAACCCTCTGGCTCCAAGCAGAGGTCAGTCAATAAACAAGATACTCATAATCCATTCACCTGTCCATCATTTCATAATCCATTCATCTGTCCATCATTCATAATCCATTCATCTGTCTATCTTTCTCGTAATCCATTAATCTGTCTATCATTCTCATAATCCATTCATCTGTCTATCATTATCGTAATCCATTAATCTGTCCATCATTCTCATAATCCATTCATCTGTCTATCATTCTCATAATCCATTCATCTGTCCATCATTCTCGTAATCCATTCATCTGTCCATCATTCTCGTAATCCATTCATCTGTCCATCATTCTCGTAATCCATTCATCTGTCCATCATTTCATAATGAAAAAGTTTCACTTGATCTGATTTTCTTGTGTTTTCTTGTCTCTGTGTCTTCAGGAGACGACGATGGTGAGTCAAACACCAATTGACTTTAATATAATATAATATTATGTGTGTGTGTGTGTGTGTTTATGTAATATTAATGATTTAATCTGCTGTTGCAGGAGAAGGTTTCTATAAGTGGCTTGAAGGTGAGTTTCACTTTATTTGTCTGACACGTGTCAAACTTTTCTGTTAAAACCTGACTTTTATTAAATGTAATGAAAGCTTCCTTATTCCTAATGTTAAAAATCCATGTTCCTGGGTTTAATCCTGACATTAAAAACCCATGTTCCTGGGTTTAATCGCGGAATTAAATCTTGTTTTGTCTCCAGGTTTGTGTTTGGAGAAGAGAGTGTTTTACAGATTAATCTCCGGCCTTCACAGCAGCATCAACATCCACCTGTGTGCTCAGTACCTGCTGGACGGTATGACTAATCCTAATCTGTCATTCACATGGAATCAAAGACTAAATGATGATATGGTTATAGATGGTAAACGTGTGTGTGTGTCCTCCTCAGAGGGCTGGGGTCGTTCAGTGTGGGGATCAAATGTCCGTGAGTTCCGGCAGCGTTTCGATAACGCCGAGACGAAGGGCGAGGGCACACGGCGACTGAAGAACCTCTACTTCCTGTACCTGATTGAGCTGCGGGCGCTTTACAAGGTGGCGCCGTACTTTGAACGCGCCATCGTCAACCTGTACACTGGAAACGCTCAAGAGGACGGAGACACCAAGGAGCTGTTGCTGCAGGTCTTCAACGAGATCAAGTAAGAAACACACAGAGCACTCCCTCACCAGTCCCCTGGGCTACAATGCTGCTGAGTTCAGGTTTTTACAGATTTTTGAGCTGTGAGCGCCCCCTGCTGCGAAAAACCAGCCTCATACACAGAGGCTCACTCCGTGAGAACATTGCAATTTTTAGTCGCTTAATAAAAGACTGACCTCACGCTCCCACACCAAACCCCATAGAGAAAATCAGTGATTTTAACATCACAGCAAACAGGAGTTGTTGATCCACTGCTGCCTCCATCACTAAGTTTAAATGTCTTATTTTTTTAATTCAGCATTTAAAATATTTAGTTACCACACGAGGCAGCAGAGGACCAACAGCTCCTGTGTCCCCTTGAGATAAAATCACTGATTTTCTCTTATGAGGTTTGGTGTGGACCTTGAGAGTAACTAAACCCTTGAACTACTCTTTTCAGGTTAAAACTAGTGTATAAGGTGATCTAGTAATATTATTCACTGATCCAGCAACTCTTGGTAAGTATTTGAATTGGCGTATGTACTGCCTTCTCTGGATAAACACCTCCCATTACATATGAATTTTCGTATTAACTGGCTCTTCCCATGTTGTCGTCACTTTCCCATGTTGTCACCACTAACCGTCCTCCTCTAGCCACACCCCCAGAGACACAGCAGTGGGGGGGCTCGGAGTGGATATGCAGCACTCGTATTTCTGGTGGATATTGCAGCAGAGCTGCATAAATTCAGCAGAATTCAGCAGGAAATAAAATCAGGCATTGAGAACAGGGGTTTAGTTCCTCTTTAAGCTGTCGTAGATTTTATTCACCAAGTCTTTAGTTAAGTGATGTCTCTTGTGAAAAGTTAGTCAAGTTAATTTGACTAGTTGAGTTAATTTTTCTCCTCCAGAGCTTTTCCCATGCACTTTGATGAGAAGTCCATGTTCGCTGGACACAAAATAGAAGCCAAAACACTGAAGGTGAGAACAGCATCCAACACGTCAATAAGAGAAACACTTCCTGTTTTGTTTTATTCATTCATTTATTTATTTATTTATTTATTTGAAAACTGTTCTGTGTGGATTCTTCCCGTGCTAACGTCGTGGTTTCTCCTCTGGTTTGTCGTCAGGAGGAATTTCGCCTCCATTTTAAAAACATCTCCAGGATCATGGACTGTGTGGGCTGCAGCAAATGTCGTCTGTGGGGGAAACTGCAGGTGGGTCTCCAAACCACGGCTGCACTTCCTCAAACGGCCACTAGGTGCTGACATAATAAACTCAACACAATTCAGAAAATTTGGAGCAAGTTTTGACGGCGTCACCACAGTTATTTATTACTGTTTTTTAATCTTGTTGCTCTTTCACCAGCAAAGACTGTTTTATTGTAACACGCAGCACTTTAAGACCAAAAATGTACACGCTTTAAACTTTCTATTAAATACTTCTTATTATTTATTTTAAAAAGACAAAGTCATTACATCACATTAACCCTTATAATAGTACCTTTTTAATCGTATTATATTTGTTTTTTTGAGTAAACATGTTTGTATTTTTTCGCAGATTCAGGGTCTGGGCACGGCTCTGAAGATCCTCTTCTCTGAGAAAGAGATTAAGAATCTTGCGGAACACAGTCCGTCGAAAGGCTTCCAGCTCACGCGGCAGGAGATCGTGGCGCTGATGAACGCCTTCGGAAGGTTTGTGCGTTCACTTCTGCGTCTGTCGCCGAGAAGTTTGAATAACAAACGCAGACGTTGAATTCTTGAGTGAAACTTTATTGTTCCTCGCAGACGTAATGGGTGTTTCACGTGTGCCACGTTTACCAGATTTGTGATGCTGGATTTTTCTTTGCCTCAGGATGAACTCGCTTCTTTTTCCCAAACAAACCAAACAAACAAATCTAAAATGTCGTGTAATCAGAATCCTGAATCTCATCCATCTCTGTCCTCAGGTTGTCCACCAGTATCCACCAGCTCCACAACTTCCGCCAGCTGCTGCAGGAGGAGAGGTAACAGGAGCTGCTGCTTCACCTGGCCAGTAGGTGGCGCCAGCGTGCGGAAAACTGCACCTGAGCCGGGAGAAAATAAAAAATATTATTCTGGATGGCGGGATCAGTAGTGGCGTTCCCATAATTTTCATTTTTCCTCCCTAACGTCCACTTCCTGATTCTGATCCTGTTAGTTTTTTTCCCTCTTTGAGGAGTGATTAAAGGAGCAGTCCGTCTTTTTGCAGACGTCTGGACGAGTCATCGAAGTGACCGAGTCGTTCTCTGCTGACATCACATCCTGTCGGACTTTGACCTCTTGACCCTGATTCAGACGTTTTTGACTCAACATTCACTGTCCGAATGTCGTGACGCCACCGCTGCCTGTTTTTTGTTTGTTTTTTTTCCACCATTTCCTGTTTGGCCCGATCTGCCTGTTTATGTTAGCTAGCTAGGTCTGTGTGTGTGTGTGTGTGTGTGTGTGGTGCTGAAGTTTAGCTGACGTCCGATTGGAGCGAATTGGTCGCAGTAGGCGTCGACTGATACAAAATTTGCATCTGCTTTGTACCTTGTTTTATTCAGCATGATTGTTAGCGGTGTTGGAGAACAACGCGTTCTCTTTATGACAAACAGATGTTTTTTTTGTTTGACTATAAAACTCAAATATTTAAAGTAGTGAGGGGGAGGAGCCTGTGTGTGTGTGTTAGCAGTTGCAGCTATAATCTCATGGACTATGACTTGATTCTATCGTTAAAAAATGTAACAATAGTTTTACTTGTAAGTTATTATCGATCACAGATTAAAGATTCTGCTCGTGTTTGACGCTAAGACACTAACTCTGTTAAATAGTTCTTTTAAAAAAGGTTGCGTTTTTTTTGTCCTTAATTATGTTCACTTTGTCGGCCAGTTTGACAGACTCCAGTGTTTGGCTCCGCCCCTTTAAGTGTCAGACCACCGTGTTTGATACCACAGTATAAGGAAAAAAAAAAAACGTACAGTTCACATCGGAACACTCAAAATGCAAATAATTTAGATTTGGCTGTGACACTGTTTTCCATTTAAGTTGTTTTGTTTTTGTTACCAAATTAATCAAATACAATCTGAGCTGAGCTGCGAGGTGGAAACGGGGGCTTTCACGTGAACAAAACAACGCAACAGCAGATTTTCTCCGTCAGACGTGTTCACGATGGCGGGAGAAAGTTTGTATTTAAATATTTTCCTGCGTGGTCACGTGTGTTGCTTCGCCCTCATGTTGGGACTTCGGTGAACGTGTGAAAGCAGCTTCTGTCTCCGTAGTGACGTTTTCCAGTAATTGCCCCGAGGTGGCATGTTCTCGTGCCAGGCTCCGCCCCCTACAGCTCCACGATCTAATGAAAATGGTACAAATAACATTTTTAATATTTTTTCAAACCTCGTCCATCATGTCACGGAAGTCGTAGAGAACGGTCGCACATTTTGCGATTAGGAGGTTTTAATTGCAGCACCCCCTGTGTTTGTAATCTCAAATAATCATTTTAAAATCGCTTTTTCCAGTGTTTTTCATGATGTTACCGCGTGCTGCCTGTTTTATTTCAGCGTTGTCTTTATGATTAAAAAAAAAACGTAAAAAGTTTACGTAAACACCAATTGACGCAACGAAAAATACGAAGTTCCTTCATTTTATCTGCAATGTGACGATCTCGATGAACCTGTAGGTTATATTTACAAAGTCTGAGCAATGACAAAAAAGCGAGTTGTCGACAGGTTAGTGGCGCCCCCTGCAGGTAAAGCACAGAAACGTGTTGTGATTAGCCGAGACACCTTTTTCGGCTAAGATTTAAGTAAACTTCGGTCACGTTTGTAAAGGCAGCGTCAGTCCGTTCAGCTTTTTTCTCATTTTATTTTTAATGTTTTTGGGGTTTTTTTGGTGTGGACGAAAAACAAAAATGGACCAAAGAAATTTTATTTGAAAAAAATTTTTTTGTTCGTGATGCTAGCAAAAAACTTCATTGATCGTTTTACCACATGTTCTGAACAGTTCGGAGAAAGAGTCGCGATGATGAAATAAGAGATACGTCGCATTTCTGTAGTTAGTTTATAAAAACACGGAATCATGTGTGCGCACATGTCCACACGTCAGCCTTAAAAACTAAAACACTTTACAAACCACATTTTCATTCAAATCTGTCCAGTTTTTCCCCCCTTCAGATCCCCCGCGTATATACATACAAATATATACATATATATATATATATGTATACGTTTCACCATGTTAATGTTGAACCTGTTGATTATATTTATTTGAAAAGATGAATAAATATTTCTGGACACAACTGATTGTTTTTATATTCACTCATTCATCCTTATATGTGTGTATATATATATATATATTTATATATATATACATATATATTGAATCATTCGTATATGTACACGTATATCTTTATATATATGTAGGCATTCATCCTACATACTATTTTCAATATATGTATGCACAGTATATACAGTGCATATCTATATATATAGATAGATATACTACTATAGTGGGTGGTTTATAGAATGAAAACATGGTTGTCATGATGACAGAACGTTGTCCTTTTATTGTTGTTTTTGGGAATCACCAAACACACAGAAAAACAAACTGTACAAATCATTTACAAAAACCTGTTACAAATATAGTTTACATCATTTTCTCTGTCCACTGTAACCACATACTACAAGTCCCGCCCCCTTCAGCCTTTCTACCAATCCTTTGCTTTCCTCAGCGTCAGGTAGTTTTTTATTTTTAAAAATATTTACTTTTACTTTTATTTTTGATTCTTTAGTTATTTTTACACATTTAATTCTATCCTTTTTAAATAAAACAAACACTCAACAAACACTTTAGTTCATTATTTCACATGAATGAGTGAGTGACGTTCATTGCGATAAATAATTTTTTTTAACACAAATATGGACGTCTATGAAGCAGAGTTCCTACACGGCGTTACCATGGAAACCACCACACGTTCAATCGTTGCCCTGAGAATCAACGGCTAACAGCTGCTGTTGCTACAGTGAGTTTACGATAGATAAACATTTCAATGCTAACAGTGTTTATCAAACCAAGTTAGCTTGCTAATTAGCAGACTAGCAGTAATGCTAACTTCTTCTTTTCCTTTCGGCTGCTCCCTTCAGGGGTCGCCACAGCGAATCAATCTCCTCCATCTAACCCTGTTATCTGTATCTAACACTGTTTATTAAACCAGATTAGCTTGCTAATATTAATCACGTTAGCTAACATGCTAACATTAGCACACTGGCTAGATTTGCTTGCTAGTTAGCAAAACTAGCTGTAATGCTAAGACTAGCCAGCAGCTGTGAAACTGGAACGCTCTGTCAGTCACAGTGTAGCCACGCCCTCAAATATTTTAATCAGTGCTGTCTTGGGTTTTTTTTAAACTAGAAGTAACCATATTTGGAAGTAGAGGGGTGGAGCCTGACAAACATGACCTGCAACAACACCCCACTTTTACAGTACTAGCTGTCAATCACACATTAGCCCCGCCACTACAATCGGTACAAGTTTACACCGCAGTTGTTGGCGCTGCAGTGTGTGTGTGTGTGTGTGAGATCCGTGTAGGAAACCTCTTCAAACATCCTTGCGTCTTTACTACGTTTTTTTCTACGCTGCGACAAACGTGAGTGACGATAAACAAACGAGAAGTGCAGAAGGGGCAGAGTCACGGGTAGGGGTGGAGCTCTCCAGCGGTGGCAGTCAGGTGCTGGTCGTCAGTGCCGATGTGGACGGTGAAGCTGCTGTGGCGGCTGCTCCAGTCGTAACAGTCCGACGAAAGACTGTCGGAAAAAAGGCAGACGTTCAACAAAAATCACGCACATTGCAGTCGCTTTTCTTTTTCACACCATCCATCACCCAGAATTCATAGCCATGAACATTTGAAAAAACAGTGAAATTGTGACCGTTGCTAACGTTGCTACCTCGCTGATGCATTCTGGGGAGGAATGCTCCATGCCAGGTCATCATCGCTGTCGTAGCGGCGCGGGTTGTCGAAGAAGTAACCACGGGAGGAGAGGATGTGGTTCGGTATCCCGGCTGAACTCTGCGACAAAACAAGATCAGAAAAACAAAATGTAAAAAAAGGTCATGTGACCCTGTCAGGAGGACTGACCCGGTCCTGAGGAGGACGCCGGACCCTGAAGAAGAAGACGACCAGCGAGGTCGGCAGCAGCTCCCACACAAACAGGATCACGCCAAACACGATGTAACCGGCGTCTCCCAGTGACGAACGCAGGTCTGCCTGTAGGTAGAAACAGGTCAGGGGTCAGAGGTCAGAGGTCAGGGAGTTTAATCATAGAACATGTGAAGAACACGTGAAGAACACGTGACCCTCACCTGGTCTGAGACGTTGTACCAGTCGTAGTCGAAGGAGTTGACAGTCTCGATGTTGGCGAGGGCGAGCAC
Organism: Solea senegalensis; assembly: GCF_019176455.1. Lineage (NCBI taxonomy): Eukaryota > Metazoa > Chordata > Actinopteri > Pleuronectiformes > Soleidae > Solea > Solea senegalensis. The sequence goes on along the minus strand of NC_058026.1, from coordinate 1,306,319 downwards.
CACCAGGTTGTAACAGGCTCTGGAGGCGTAAAGCAGCACCACCATAATGCCGATCAGAGTCACCTGACACACCGAGGTCCCCTGAAACACAGGAGTGTTCGAATTAACATACGTGACAGAAGAAACATCGACCACTTCAGATGTGTACTCTCAAAAATGTCCGGCAAACTGTGGACACTCCAGGACAGGTTCCCCTAGAGACTGGAGCCTAAAAGTGGGACAGTCTATCAGTTCTTTTGGATCCGTTCCTTTAGATCACTTCTTTTGCATCCGTTCGTATGGATCATTTCTTTTACATGTTCTTTTGGATCCGTTCCTTTAGATCAGTTTTTTTTGGATCTGTTCACTTGGATCAGTTCATTTGGATCAGTTCATTTGGATCAGTTCTTTTGGATCTGTTCTTTTGGATCTGTTCTTTTGGATCTGTTCTTTAGGATCAGTTCTTTTAGCTCAGTTCTTTTGGATCAATTCTTTTTGATCAGTTCATTTGGATCTGTTCATTTGGATCAGTTATTTAGGATCAGTTCTTTTAGCTCAGTTATTTAAGATCAGTTCTTTTGGATCCATTCTTTAGGATCAGTTCTTTTGGATCAGTTGTTCTGGATCAGCTCTTTTAGATCAGTTCTTTTGGATTCATACTTTTGGATCAGTTCTTTTATATCAGTTCTTTTGGATCAGTTCTTTTAGATCAGTTCTTTTGAATCAGTTCTTTTGTCTTGCAGCAAAAAGACCTGGGTTTGCGACCCGGTCAGAACAAGGACCAGGCATATTTTCTGGGTTTTACCTGGAGACTCCGGACACTCTGAATTGACCGTACGTGCCCTGTGATGGACTGGCGACCTGTCCAGGGTGTGACTGCCCCCCCCCCATAATAATTCATTGCTCGTTACCTTTGACTCCAGGTAAATGTTGGCCAGCGACATCTTGGCGACCTTGTAGAGGCAGACGGAGAGCGAGACGGCGCAGAGGACAAACAGGCTGTCGTTAATGGTGACCCTCACTAGGACGATGGTCTTGACGTCGGTGGTGCTCATCTTCACCAGCAGGGCACAGACCAGATTCACCACCAGGAAGAGGAGACTGACGCCGAGGAAGACCAGGTACAGAGGGAGTCTGGGGGACGTACGGAGTATAAGTCTTTACATCAAACTTGGCTAATTGCTAATTCCTGAACACTAGAGTTCCAATCGAAGCCAGTGGAGTTCGCAGAACTAACCTGTACTTGAGCAGAGCAGGCGCATACTTGGACTTGGCCTTAAAGTAAACCTGCAAGAAAAGAGAAGGATTAGTTCAGGGACAAAGATCTGCACCTTGTGGTCTGAACACGTGAAACAAATCTGGATTCTGCCAAACGTCGGGCAGTGACACGCGACACACATCAATCAAATGCTGTGCCGTGGCACCGCCCTGTGGCCACAGCAAGAAACGATCAACAAAATATGTTATTTATTAAAAGGTTTTGTTAGCTGTATTCTTTGGTTTTTTACGTACAGACGCCATGATTTAATAATGCTGAGTCATTCATTTCTCTAACTAAATGCACGGAGGCGGAGTCAGTAGTGGGTGTGGCTACTCCCGGTGAAACCCCTCACCTTAAATGTAACCATGGAAACAGTCTTTGTAACAAGTAGACATCATTGACTCAATGCTAACAGACTCACATCACGTCACGTGCCCGCCCCCGCCCCGCCCCCTCTCACCTGTGCGCAGTAGAGGTTCATGAGGCTGAGCGTGAAGAACTGCAGACACACCGGGAAACAGTAGAGCAGCCAGAAGGCGAACGGCGCGAGCGCGTTGGCGGTGACGCAGTCTCTGAAGTAGAAGGAGAAGAGGAGCGCGCGCAGCGCGGCCCACAGCAGACACAGAAACAAGAAGGAAGTTTGATAACTGAAGCGTTTGTGGCGGTAACGCAGCACGAGCCACAGCTGCGCGTACACGAAGGCGAAGAGCAGCGAGTAAAACACGGTGTAGACCACGGTGAGACCGAGCTTCACGACCGGAGGAACCGCCGGTGAGATAGTGGGAGGAGGCGGGAGGAGCGCGAGCGACGAGGAGGAGGAGAGAAGCTGCTGCTGCTGCTGCGGTGCCGGCTCTCCCTCCATCACCTCACCGTTCATTCACTCACTCACTCAGTCATCAGAGAGTGCGTGTGTGTGTGAGTGAGGTCTAAAGATGATGATGAAGAATAAATGTGGGATCCGTCATCATCATCACACTCAGGGAAGATGGTCACAGGCTCCGCCCACTTTTCTGCCGGTGCCTCGTGGAGTGTGAGCGGCGGCAGCTGGTCACGTGACAGACTGCGCAGCACGTGATTGGCTGAGCTGGAGGAGGATGCTGCAGAGAGGGAGAGAGAGGGAGGGAGGGAGAGAGACAGGTAGGTAGGGAGCGGGAGAGAGATTCTCTTATGGTCAAATGTAAAAAAATTATTAATTAAAGAATTGTATAAATAATTCATGAAAACAAAGAAGTTAATGAAGGCCAATCATCTTCTTCCTCCTTCTCTTCCTCCTCCTCAGTTGTCAGGTGTTAAAGTTTAAACAGATGCTCAGTTCATTAGGAACAGCTGACATAAATATTAATAATAATCTGACTGTAGATTAAATTATAATTTGTTAAAAAAGGAAACAGTCAGTGCTGTATAACATGACTGCGTCCAGCAGGGGGCAGTACAGACACTGATCAGCTGTCGAGGGCGGTGCCTGAGGCTGACGTACACACACACACAGACACACACACAAACCAAGACATACACACGAAACACACACACAAACCAAGACATACACACGAAACACACACAGACACACATACACTTTTATCTGTGACTAAATAAAACTTTTTTTTTTAATTGACTGAAAACTTTCGGAATACAAAGACTTTTATTTTGAAACTAAAGTTAGATCCCCCCCCTCCCCTCTCCTCCCCCTTCATCCCTTCATTCGTCTCTCTCTCTCTCCTTCACTCACTCACTTGGTTCCCGCTGTATCTGCTGCTGCATCATCATGAGTCCCGGGTCCCGGAGCCGGTTCTGGTTCTGCTGGTTTCTGCTGAGCCTGAGTCTGAACCTGAACCTGAGCTCAGCTCTGGATCTTCAGGACCTGTTCGAGTTCGGCACAGAAGCCGGAGACGAGGACCTTCATCCCGGGGAGGATTCAACCGCCGAGCTGCGTCTTAACGGATCCCTGTTCTTCTTCAGCGACCAGCACCAGCGGGTCTACGTGAGTCCAGATCCACTTTATTAACGTTACATTTAAATGATTTCAATCCACATTAAATGAATTTTTTAAACAAACGAAACTTCATTCACTTTTACAGCAATTTAACAAAAAACAACCATTTACAACATCAAATCAAAACAGAATCAAAATCTCTTTCATTCAAATCGACTTTAACTTTGACTCTTAAAAGTTCAGCAACTATCGATTATTGATTTGTTTCCTCATTATAGAGTCAATCATGGCATGAGCACCAAACCGTGCGTTCTCCTAAGCAGGGCCCCTTCAAAGCATTTTAGGGGCCCTGGTAAAAAAGCTAAAAAGCCCCCCCCCAGCCAATTTCTGCTTTAATCTCAAAAAATAAGTCAAAAACAGTGAAAGTAAAAAAAAAATCAGATGTTTGAGGAAATCTTAAAATGAGAAAAGTTGAAATTATGAGACATTCAAGTTTTGACCATAATATCATGAGTGACAATTACATGAAATGTAATTTTGTGAGCAGTGACAAAAGTGTTGCAGAACATTTTGTCGTCACTGAAGACTAGAGAGATTTTTGTGGCTCTTATGTCACATTGTATCTCCATTGACAAAACTAGTCATTTAACCCCACAGGAGACAGGGGGCGCTGTTCTGCAGTGTCTGCTCCTCTTGTTGTTTGGTTGTGTCGTTGTTTTATTTTTGCTTGTGGAACAAACGTCCTGAATGTGGATGATGATGCAGTAAACTCAAACAAATGCGTTCTGTCAGCTTACATTGCTGTTTTTGTCCATGGAGTCTGGTACTTTAACATTTGATTGTTTTTACTCATCAATTAAGTGAGTTTCAATGTTTTTTTCTCTTTGTTTAACTTCTGATTGTTTTCTCAGGGAATTTCATTGTGAAGCTTTTTGTCATTGAGTATTATCTGTGTGTGTGTGTGTGTGTGTGTTGACAGCTGATAAGGTTTTCTATTCGATCTGATTGATCAGTTTCTGTTAATGTAATTAAACCTGCATTCATTGTGTAAACTTATTTATCTGTATGTGTGTGTTTGTGTGTGTGTGTGCCTTATCTGCAATGACTCACATTCCTCACACACACACACACAGTGTGTGAGTGCATTCCTCAGGTCATGTGACTGTTAATCCTGATTGCATCTTAATCAAACACAAACAGTAAAATAGAGTAAAACGCTGCCAATGTGGGCGGAGCCTTTTAGACAAGTAGCTGTTACGTTAAGTCGTCTGGTGGGAGGAGCCTTCGTCCCAGGACCACTCACTCTCCCACACCAAACCTCATAGAGAAAATCAGTGATTTTACCATCACAGCACACAGGAGCTGTTGATCCACTGCTGCCTCCATCACTAAGTTCAAATGTCTTATTTTGGAATTTTGTAATTTGAAATCCTTTACTCAGATTGACCTCAGTGACACAAAGTGACCACATGAGGCATCAGAGGACCAGCAGCTCCTGTGTCCCCCGCCAGTTGAAATCACTGAATTTCTCTATGGACTTTGGTGTGGGAGAGTGAGTGCTTCACAAACTTCAGTTTCCTGGTGTTGTTTTCCCATGTCTCTGCTGGCAGCCATTTTGTTTTCCTCTGTGTATCAGGCTGGTTCTCAGCAGCAGGGGGCGCTCACAGCGCGGTCAATCGTCTGACTTCTTCACTGAACTTTGCCTTTAACTGACCTGTTGAAACAAATTGAAACAGTTAAGCCCCTCCCTCACCATTTGTTTCCCCCTCCCCCGTCAACACCCACACCCACACACACACGCACACACACAGACGTGTGATGCCAGGTCGCGTTCACACGTCGAACAGGAAGCACACACACACACACACACACACACACACATGGTGTGTCATCTCTCAGCTGTTTGGTTGAATCAGGAACGGATACATTTTTAATCGCAATCTGTTTGTAAAATGTCTCATGAATGTAAAAGGGGCGGAGCCTCCTTTTTGAATTTGAACTGTACGACAGTTTTGCGACGTCTCGTTGTGTCGTGACTCTTCTTCTCTTCTGTGATCATCATCATCATTAAATATTAAAGTTCTGCTGCTGAATCTGTTCACTTTGACTTTGAATAATCATAAAGAAAAAAATTCAAAATGATTCAGTTGAATTCTTTTGTTAAATGGAGCAAAGAAAATAGTAAAAACTTAAGGCTTTTACTTTGAAGATATTTTCCTTCTCTAAAGAATGTTAGTGTGGAGATTTTCAGTACAAAACATCAGGTGTTTCAACAAGTGTGTGTGTGTGTGGCGTCTGTAAAGCACACACACACACAGTGATTGACACTCACTAATCATCAGTGGGACGTTGACGCGGTGTCGGCGCCGCAGCATCCACATCTGGAACTCATAGACAGACGAGAGACATCTGCCCCCTACAGACCAGATGGCAGCGCTCAGGATGTTCCTCCGTTCTCACGCTGATAACCATGACCTCAGAGGTCAGACATGTGTGATGTCAGCGGCGTCCTGGCAAGTTTCCAGAGAGGAGGAGGAAGAAGAAGAAGAGGAGGAGGACACATATACAATAAAATGACATGTCACCTTTATCCCAAACCAAAACTCACTGATTTAATGATCAAATATTGATTAGTCATGATTAATAACTGAAGGTCTTTAAGACCAGAAACAATTTGTCAATTCATCAACAATATAATGACTCTTCAAATATTCCGTGTTTCTTTGTTGTGCCTCAGAAGAAAAACATGATGCAGCTGTTTTTCAGCGCTGTGCCGGACTCCATTCACAAAATCACTGATTTTAGCTCACAGAACGCAGTAGTTCTGGTTCCACAGCTGTTGATTTGTTTGGGTTTGTGCGTCGTAAAAACATTCCGATCGCTTTGTCCTTGGCCGAAACTCAAACAACAACAAAAGCAAAAAAACGAATGCCTAGAAACTGCAGAGTAGCGCCCCCTGTCTCCTGTGAGGCTGAATTACTGGTTTTGTCAATGGAGTCTTGTATTTTTGTCACAACCATGGAAATGATTTTTCTCTTTAACACGAAGCCCCGCCCACGTCGCAATGTTGTCTGACTACATTTCTGTGTTCCAGTGACTGCGTGTGCGCAAGCATTAGCTTACACAGCTAGCACACTTCCTTTGCACAAAAACCAGTTTAATCTGGTTTAAACCAGTGTGAATGACCGGCTCAGATAACTCAGCAATGACTCGTTGTTTTTTATCGACATTAGTCCGAACACAAGTCCAGCCTTAATTTGTTTTTTTCGTCTGGTTCACTTTGGCCGAGTTTCTGCAACATTTCGTGTCATAACGCGAAAGCACATGTTCAGCTGTTAGCAAAACCGCTAGCCACGATTTTTTTTTATGTTGTTGTTTTTTAAAAATCTGACTTTTTTGTCAACGATCGCAAAATCTGTGACGCTGCAGAAACGACAGAAAAACGTAAACACTGACGTTAGCCAGACGTCGGAGCCTCGCGACATGTGACGGCGTCTCATTCGTACACGTGAAAGACAAAGTTTGCGATGTTTACGCTCGTGTTTACATTCGAAAGTGAACGTGAATGTAAACATCAGAGAAGCTCGAGCTGAGTCTGTTCATCGTCCTCTGTCCTCTCTGTCCTTCTGTTTGACACGTCAACGTGCGCACACACACACATACATATATATATAATGTATATACAGTTTATATATATATATATGTATATATATATATATGTAGATGAAGGATTGTATGAACTGAGTCCTGAATATCTGGATGTTTTTTCTGATCTAACCCCCGTTTACCAGAACAGGGACATCTCTGTCTTTAAGCTCTTCCAGGAGTCTTCTGTCCTAGCACTTACCTTAGCCCCTCCCCCTCCCTTGCACTTGGATCCACCTCTGCTCTCTCACCCTCTGTCACTGTTCTTATCTAGTGGAGTTCTTTCCAAGATGTAGTTTATTCCTCTGTTGTAAGTCTCTTTGGATAAAAGTGTCTGGTAAATGCTTAAATGTAAAACCCCAGAAAAGGAAGTTAAAAACAGCTGTGCATCGTGGTGGTGTCGTCACTTCCTGTTTGACAGCAGTGAAACATTTACGAGTTTCAGATCAACAGTTTACGCCTGGAGTCAAATGTTAAGCACATGAGGACAAACAGATGTGAGCGTCTTTGTCAGAGGCCCAAACACGGAGCCCTGTGGAACTCCTGTAGAGTCAGAGTTCATCTGTTTGTTTGAGTCAGTACTGACTGTGCTGTGGGTGAGCGCCCCCTGCTGCTGAGAACCAGTACGACACACAGAGACTAACCCTCTTATTTAAAACATGTAAAGCTGCAATGATGAACTGATTATTAATCCTTTACTTTAAATGAATCAATTAATCAGTTTGTGTTTTTAATAATTAATCAAGTGTCTGTGATTTTCAGCTTGTAAAATGTGACCATTTTCTAATTTTTTGCTTCCTAAAACAAAGAAATCATTCAAACTGAATTATTTTAGTTTGAGAACATAGTTTTAAATAAAATTTTATGACGTTTTCTGAACCAAACAACTCATGGATTAATGGAAAAAATCGTGGACAGATGAACGAATGATGAAAATGGTGACTAGTTTGAGTTAAACTGAATGAAAGAGTGAGAAGTGAGTTTGAACATGAAGAGAAAGGAGCTGTAGATGTTTGCACAGCTGCACTCAAACTATAATAAATATCCTTTAAGACTCTCGTTGGACTGAAGACAACAAACAATAAGAGCAGATGTTGTAGGGTTTGATTTCACTGCTTCACTGCTCATTCCAACACTTTGGTGTCGTGAAGTGACAGCGCGTGATGTGGGCGTCGCCCTCAGTTTGATGGATGGTTGTGTGAACAGACACGCCCCCTGAGGCCGTTCTGGAAAACACAGTCCCGTCATCCTCTAGTAAATATAATAGCAGTAATGACAATAATCAACTCAACATGTGGGACATTAACTGTCGACCACACCACTGTTTACACTCAGCTGTTAGTCAACGTCAAATATTTAAATATGTGGTTAAAATGTTTATTGACTCGATGGAAAACAGAAATGTATCAGGACTGATTTACAAGTTCGGTTTTGTTGTTGTTGTGTTTTTTCACACGAGCAACTTCATCTATATCTCACTGCTACACAGACTTTTCTAACAAGAAACTGAAGTTTGTAAACCACTCACTCTCCCACACCAAACCCCATAGAGAAAATCAGCGATTTTACCTGCGGGGACGCAGGAGCTGCTGGTCTGCTGCTGCCTCGTGTGGTCACTTTGTGTCACTGAGGTCAATCTGAACAAAGGATTTTTTAAAGCCGAACTGACAAAATAAGACATTTGAACTTAGTGATGGAGGCAGCAGTGGATCAACAAGTCCTGTGTGTGTGTGTGTGTGTGTGATGTTAAAATCAATGATTTTCTCTATGAGGTTTGGTGTGGGAGAGTTGGGAGTTACAGACAGTGAGATAAAGACGTGGTCATGTGACGCAGATATCGCAGACTTAAACTGACGCAGATTCAAGTGTTTTGTGAAGTGGCTAAAACCTCTTTTTTTCCATGTTTCTCTATTGGCAGCCATTTTGCTTTCACCGATCATGGGCTTGTGTGGTTAGAGAAAATAATACAAACGTTCATGTGACCTGGAGAAGCTAGAGTTTGAGTGTTTGCGTCAGTTAAAGGAACAGTCTGATTATTCAGAGCTGATATGAGACATGAAGTGAGTGTATTTGGTCCTCGTCCTCGTCCTCTGACACACAGAGGACACACTTCATGGTCACAGCTGTTCCTCAATCAGAGGCATTTTTCAGGCTGACGAGGTTAAAAGATCCTTTTCTTCTGAGTGAATGAGACATTATTGTGCAGGATTATTGTGGGTGGACACAGAGTCCTGAACGTCTCACTGCAGTTTCCACTGGAGAAAAACATTAACTCATTCATCCCTGCATGACTGCAACTCATGGATTCACTCACTTCTACTGATGCACTGATTTAATTCTCTGTTTCCTCACTTCCTTTCCTCACTTTTACTGTTTAATACGCAACACAAATTGATTAATGACCCTGACATAACTTTTCTGCGGCCGATGGAAAATCCTTCACTTAAATAATTCCTTCATTCGTTCAGAATTTGGACAGATGTTTTAAACATGGAGCACAAAGAGGTTTTATAAATAAAATGATGAGAAAACAAAGTTGTTTTAATAAAAACCATTAACCCTCTGTTGTTTTACAGATTAACACTAATGGATTTGTGTCGGTGGTCAAACCTCCGGCAGAGACCGAGTACCTGGGGAAGATGCCGGCCAAGTTCCAAATGATGGCAGCGTTGCTGGGAGACCTGGACCACAGCAATGGACAGGGAAGCGTCTTCTACAGGCTGGACAGCAGCGAGGATGCTCTGAGCCGAGCCAGCGGACACATCGCTCAAGCTTTCCCCAGAGACAACAAAGCAAAGCCGCACAGTGTCCTCGTGGTCACATGGGTCAATATGACCGCTCAGGGTTCACCTAGACCAGACGCTAAGGTCAGCCATGTTGAGTTTCTTTGAGTACTTTAGCTTAGAACCAGTAAACCAGTCGTCTTAGAGACCTGGTCCAGTGTGAACTAAATGACTACACCATCCAAAGGCCAAAACTAAGAACTGCTGCTCAGCAACATTTTGTTTGTACTTTCAGAGAAACACCTTCCAGCTGGTCGTGGTCCTCATGGAGTCGTCCTCCTGCGCCATCCTCCTGTATCCCACAGACGGCCTGCAGTTCCTCTACACATCCATTGGGGGTGATAGAAAGCTCCTAGAAGCTGGATTCAATCAAGGTCTCGTGAACAGCTGGTTTAATCCCAAGGGGACATACTTCCAGACCACCACCGACAAAGAGACCTCCGTCAGGGAACTTACCGAGTATGAATCTGTTGTTACTTTTTAACAGCTGTTGGTTTGTTTTGTGCTGGATAAATATTACGATGCCGTATTGCGAGGTCTTAAACTATTTGGTAGACGTATAATCTACAAATTAAATCATCTAATGGTGAGAATAGTGGAAAGGTTGACTGCTTGAATCCTCAGAGTCTCTTAGAACTTTAGATGGTTGGTCTTTGAAGAAGCAACCAGAAGCTGAAGTTCTTGTCTGAGGGCCACATGGCGTGGCAGTTGCTAGCATTTTTGGCTCATAGTACAAAGGTCACTGGTTTGAATCCAGGTTCGACCGTTGGCCTGTCTTTGTCAAGTTTACATGATCTCGCCAAAAACTCCAGTCCAAAAACATGCAGCAGTTGGACACTCTAAATTGACTGTAGGTGAGAATACGTTGGACTGGACCTGCCCAGGGTATGACTCTTAGAAGGTTGGTCATTGAACCAGAGGCTGAAATACCAAACAAGTTTTTTGAGGCTAAAGTTCTTGTCAGGAGTTAATTGTCATCCACGTTGTTAAGACTGTGGTCTCATGACTCCAAACTCCTGGCTTTTCTGTCCCTTGAAAGACTTAACATAAGACAGACAGAATGTCTCTGATGATTTCCTTCACTCACACTGATTTTATTTACTTCTTACATCCAACCAGGAAGACAAACTCTGGTCGAAAAGGAGTCTGGGTGTATGAGATTGGTCCCTCAGGGTTTTTAACCACCATTATACCAGGAATTGTTCTGGAGGAGGAGAAGGGTACTACTGAATCTCCTATGACAATGTTGCCAAGGCAACCTGAGGAGACTGACTTCACAACTTACCAAATGCCAGAAGAAACTGAGACTCCCAATGAGGACCAAACTGATAACCCAGAAGACGAGACCATCTCATCTGGGAATGGCAGACCAGAGACAGAGGATGAATTGGACCAGTTTGTGACAGAATTCCCAGGATTCAAGACTGTCACACCAACATACAGCACCACAGAAACGGTTCGCCCAAGTTACTCAGACCAAACTGAGTTGACAGACCCTTATGCAACTGAGACTAAAGTCCCCACATTTGAGCCGCCGTACACCAGCCCTGATCCCAGTAAACAAGAATATCCCAGAGTCCAGACAGGGTACCCTGATCCTGTTCTGTCCCAACCACAATACACCAGTCCTGAACCCACTGAACCTGAATACTCCACAGTCAAGCTGGGGTACCCTGATCCTGATACGGTCCAACCACAATACACCAGTCCTGAACCCAGTGAACCTGAATACTCCACAGTCAAGCCATGGTACCCTGACCTGGGTCCTGTCCAACCACAATACACCAGTCCCGAATCCAGTGAACCTGAATACCCCACAGTCAAGCTGGGGTCCCCTGATCCTGTTACGGTCCAACCACGATACACCAGTCCTGAACCCAGTGAACCTGAATACTCCACAGTCAAGCCACGGTACCCTGACCCAGATCCTGTCCAACCACGATACACCAGTTCTGAGCCCAGTGAACATGAATACCCCCGGTACCCTGACCCGGATCCTGTCCAACCACGACACATCAACCCTGAACCAGCCCGACCAGTGCCACCTCATTCCCATCCCTATCACCCCCAGATCATTGTGGTGGATGAAGATGAAGATCTGAACGTAAACGGTAAATCACTGACGATTCAGAACAAGTTCCTTCACTTGTTTCTGTTGGCACTGATTAAGTTTTCCATCTTTTTTTCGCAGTATTTGCGTACAATTCTGAGACGTGTGTCCACAACAGGCACAAGTGCTCCGCCTTCGCAGACTGTCAGGATTACAGCTACGGATACTGCTGCCACTGTCGGCCCGGTTACTATGGTAACGGGAAGGACTGTGTTCCAGATGGTAAGAGCATCTTCAGCGCTAGCAAATAAAAAATATACCTTGTAACCTTTGTAGACGACAGATCATACCAGCTCTATTTTTATTTTATTTATTATTAATTTATTATTATTGTCATTTATTATTTTCTTGATGAAAACAACAGTGTTGGTTTCTGGTTGAACATCGTAGATTACGTGTACGAGTGTGACTAGTCACCTGTGGCTCATGCTACAGCTAGCTACGTTCACGGTCTCACGCATATTTTCAGATGTTAGCAGGTAGTCCACCTTTATTTTGGCCACGCCCACACATACACCAACTGTCTTCATTTCTGACCCAACATCAGGATATTGGAAGAATCTCCACAAGTTTTTGTGACATCACACATTTAAAGAGTATGTTTTTTCATTGCTAGCTACCTCCCCTCTCTTGATGTCGCTAAACCTGATCACTGTTAACTAGTCGTTAACACCAAACTACATGGACTCTGACTCTGACTGGTTTGTTTTCCAGGCAAACCTCAGAGGATGAACGGGAAGGTGAACGGTCGCATGTTTGTAGGCGGGACTCCGGTGGAGCTCAGCAACAACGACCTGCACTCGTACGTGGTGATCAACGACGGCCGCGCCTACGTGGCCATCAGTAACATCCCCAAGAGCGTGGGACCGTCGCTGCAACCTCTGTCCTCACTGGGCGGAGTCATCGGCTGGGCCTTCGCCCTGGAGCAGCCTGAGTCCGAGAACGGCTTCAGTCTCATTGGTCAGGAGGTCTTTTGTTGTTTTCTTACTAAGCTAACATGTTTAGCACAGTTGGACTGTAAATATTTTTTGTAGAATAGCAGCAGCTAAAATATCGCTGGTGTTGTTTCCGTGCAGGTGCCGTGTTTTCGCGGCAGGCCGATGTTATCTTTCAGCCCGGGAACGAACGTTTGAGCATCAGGCAGAAGTTTGAAGGAATCGACGAACACGACCACCTGGTGGTGAGCACAGAGCTGGAGGGAAGCCTACCCGCCCTCCCGCTGGGGTCATCCGTCCAGATCGACCCGTACAAAGAGATCTACCACTACGACCGGAACTGTGAGGATAAATAACAACTGAAACTAAAAACAATGGAAAAGCTGATGAGGTTTTCACCCTTTTTCTGACGTTCCTCTCCTCAAGTGATCACCTCTTCCTCCAACCGTGACTACTCCGTCACTTTCCCCGACGGCACCGTCGAGACCAGAAGCTACCAGTGGCGCCAGACCATCACCTTCCAGACCTGCCCACACAACGAGGCCACCAGGGCGGCACTGTCCACCCAGCAGCTCAGCGTGGACCAGATCTTTGTGTGGTTCGACGAGCAGAATGATCTGATCCGCTACGCCATGACTAACAAGATCGGCCACATCCACAGTGAGTTCAGACAGCAGGGGGCGCTCACAGAGCAACCTCAAAAAAACCTGAACTGTCTCTTTAAGGTGAATGTTGGTGGCCAGTGTGTCGTCTGTCAGGTCCCAGGTTGTGGGTTTGATTCCCGGCTCCGCTAGTCTACATTCAGCTGTATGAATGTGTGAGTGAATGTGTAAATGGAAAAAAACAGTCGTGTAAATCAGCTCTGAGTTTTTTTTAAATACAAATTGACTTCAAAGATCTTCAGCTTCTCTCCACACACACACACGCTGAGTGGGTAGTTAGTTTGTTGTCATTACCTCATGAGACTAGTTACCATTAACTAAGGTCTTATCTATACTAAAACACCATCTTTGTCGTTTTTGTCGGCTGTGACATCATCATCAGCTCTTTCCTGTGTAGGATGCAGGATCATAGTGGTTCTGGTTCCAGGCTGTAGTTGTGCTTTAGTTCTGACAGAAACTGGCGTTCATCGCTGTGATTCTGAAGTTTCCTCCTCGGGAAACTGGACACAGATGTTCCTCGTGTTTGTTTGTGTAACTCATGAACTTCCTGTAAACGACCCCCACCTGCTCTGTTACCTCCAGCACTCCTCCTCCACAGCACTGAAGCCCCTCCCCCCCAATCTCCCGGAGGTTGGTATCTCCACGACCTCTGACCTTTACCTCCTGCCAACACAGACACAGCTGAGGAAACAGACATCACCAACAGATTCTGTTTGTCCTGCTTTGATGCTGGACACTCAGCACACTCACTCTGAATGACAGACAGACAGACAACTGATGGACAAACGAATGACGGACAAACGACAGACAGACAAAGACTGACAGACAAACGACAGACGGACAAACGACAGAGAACGTGAACCGTAGCTTTGTAACTTTATTCTTCATATTCTCAAACTCTTCAAACGCTGCTGGGAACAGGAAGTACCTTCAGTTTCCACCTGTGCTGACGTCACTGATTATTGTTGGCCTCTCTCTCTCTCTCTCTCTGGCGCCACACAGTGGCCATCACAGTGGTAAGCAGTTTGTATGTTTGTCTACAGGTGGCGCTCCGGAGCAGAATCCATGTTTCACAGGTCGTCACGGCTGCGACATTAATGCCGCATGCAGGTCAGGTGACGGACTGGACTTCACCTGTGTGTGTATGAGCGGCTTCACTGGAGACGGACGCTATTGCCATGGTAACGCACACACACACAAAATAACAATTATTTTATTCAATTTTATTTAAATAATAATGTAAAATTCTTTGAAATTCTTTTTGGGAATAAAAAAATTCACAACTTTTTTTTTACCTGCTGTTCAAACACGCCCCCAGAAGGCAGAAACACTAAATAACACTGTTTCACTTTCAGTTTGTGGTTTGTGTTGTTAATAAAGTCAGAGACCGGATCTGGATCTGGATCAGAGTAAAAAGTGTTTTGTGTTGTTCCTGCAGAGGAAGTTCGTGCGGTCGATCACTGTCAGACAGGAAGTCACGACTGCGACGTTCCTGAGAGAGCGGCCTGCACCTACAGTGGAGGCTCCGCCTACTCCTGCTCCTGTCTGCCAGGCTTTGAGGGCGACGGACGGGTTTGTCGAGGTGTGTGTGTGTGTGTGTGTGTGTGTGTGTTGTTATGACTGGTGTCAGAGTGCAGACTAACCAAGAAGATGAGACAAAGTCACGAGTGTTTTGGTTTGAAAAGGCGTTGATAGATCAAACAGAAGATCAGAATCTTCTTCTTCTTCTTCTAACCACTCTAAAGTCACTTTCACAGCTTCCTGGTTGACAGTTAAGATGAAACTTAAGGGGAATTTATCTTTATTAGGAAGTGTAATAAGTGTTGTCTTCTCTCTGTCAGACATAGACGAGTGTCGTCACGGTCCATGTCACCGCGACGCCTTCTGCTCCAACACGCCGGGCTCCTACGTCTGCCGCTGCCACCCTGGTTTCCATGGCGACGGACTCCAGTGCAGCCCCATGTCCACAGGTGAGTTATCACAGAGAGGATTCAATTTTATTTGTATATCACCAAATCACAATGAGCAAACACTAGGGGGCAGTGGAGAGAAAAAACTCCCTCTTAACAGAAGAAGAAATCTCTGAACCAGACTCATACATGTTGGGTTGGTGTGAAAGGAAAAATGGGGGAGAGAGGAGAGGTGAGGTAGAGACAGAAGAGAGAGACAAGGAGCAGATACGCAACAACTGTATTAAGTTATAAGTTTATACAGATCAGTTCTGACTCAGTGATGATATGTTTATACAACTATGATGTCATTAATATTAGCAGCATCAGAGACTGTTGATAAAAAATTATACTGATGTCGACTTTTAATTATAGCACATTAATAATGGTGACGATATGTAGGATAGTAATAGCCTCCAAACTGGATCTGGATCCTGCAACCTGCAAGATGAGGACACAGAGAGAGAGAGAGGAAAGGAAGGAAAGACACAAACTAAGGAGAGAAAGAACATGGTTAAGGACATATAAAAAGTCATATTCATACCCTAAGTGTGAGAGAGTGAGTGTGAGACCAAAGTGGTCTGTTGGGGTGATCAGGAGAATAGATAGAATATCATGATCGCCTCTTTGCAGGGGGTTCTGGTCCTGTTGAGTCCAGAAAACTTTCTCTGCTTCTCTGTTGCCTCCTGTGGTCAGTGTGTGTCATTGAGGTTAAATGTGAAAAAAACTGATTTGATCCACTTTACAAAATATAATCCATATCAGTTTAAGTGAAGATGATTTTCTCTGTGGGCTTTGGTGTGGGAGAATGAGTGGTTTACAAACTTCAGTTAACGCTGAGAGAAAGACCGTCTGAAAACTGTGTGGTTGTAGAATAAAACAGCTGAACTGTCTGACTCATCATCACCGTCGTGTTTGAACTGTTGTTGCTGTCGTCGTCCTCGTGGTCGTGTGTCTTCCAGGTGTCACGAGCTCAGCACTAACGGCTCATTACAGCTTCACTCCACACTCGTGTCATTATGATCCTGAACGTTATCATTTACTTTGTTTGCTTTTGTCTGCCTTTGATCTTCGTCCTCTTGTTGTTGGCGTCTTTTCTCTCTGTGTCTCCTCGTCTGTCAGACATGATTGTTGTGTCTCACAAACCGTCGATGGCCCGAGGATAAGAGTGACGTGAAGAGCTTCCTGAGTCTTTGATCTCAGTTCACACACACATTATTTATATTAACACTTGAATCCAGTTTTCTTAGATTCTATTATATTCTATATATATACGTATTCATACGTATATATATATATATGTATATATATATATATGTATATATATATCTAAATTAAGAATTGAATTTTAGAATATTTTCTAATATTAGAAATTAGCAAATATTCATGTTTTCTTCCTTCTTTCTTTCTCTCTTTCTTACTAACAAACAGAAAATGAAAAATGTTGGATTGTTTAAGCATGGGAACCCAGAGACTTTTATTTTGAAAATGAAGAACCGAAACCAAGACTTTTATTTTGTAAACTGTGTCTAAAACCACAGTTTTGTAGAACAAATACATTCATGTTACCGATCTCACTCGGACTGTGATTTTGTTTCCTCAGAGCGAGAGAAGACGCCGTGTGAGCGTCAGAGAGACTCCACCTCTGCCTCTGCCTTAGCCTCCGCCTCCACCTCCTCCCGATTCTTCTCCTTCTTCCGTCCTCAGCCGGCCGTCTCCCAGTACGTCCCACAGTGTGACGAACACGGCTCCTTTGAGTCCACACAGTGTCACAGCAGCATCCAGCAGTGCTGGTGTGTGGACGCTAACGGTCAGGAGATCCCGAACACCCGGACCGGACCGGGCAGCACGCCTCTGTGTGAGTCTTCACGATAATTCACGAGAATCATGAAGCTGAGCTAAACTCACATCTGACCTCTGTAAACACTGCCCTCTTCCTTCACAGGTATTGACCAGGCTGTGACTCCGCCCCCTGTGGGACCGACCCCCCGGCCTGACGTCCACCCTGTCGCTCCAGGAAGTGCCCTGCTGTTTGCTCAGAGTGGGAAAATCGAACACGTTCCATTGGACGGATACGACATGAAGAAGGACGAGGCCAAAGCTCTGCTGCACATTCCTGTGAGACTGGGAACATTTTATTTTGAAAACTGCACTGTGTTTTAGCATGGACGAACAGAAACTGAGACTTTTATTTGAAAACTATAGGTTGTTTTTTTTGCGTGGGCCAACAGAAACTGAGACTTTTATTTTGAAAAGTTCATGTGTTTTAGTGTGGATCAAAGCGTTTTAACTCCCTCCCTCAGATGATTTTCTGTTGCTTAGCAACCAACGACTTCCTGTGTGCACCTGGCTTTAAGTCGTATGTGAAGCAGCTGACAGACAAACGCAGTCAGTGTTGCTCAGGAATGTCGTTAAACGTCTTCGTCTCTGTCCTTCCAGACAAAGGACTCTTTGAAAATGTCTCCTCATGAATGAACATATCTTTGTCCTCTCGTGTCCTGCAGGACCGTGTGGTCATCGCTGTGGCATACGACTGTGTGGAGAAGATGGTTTACTGGACGGACATCACCGGGCCGTCCATCAGTAAAGCCAGTCTGAGCGGAGGAGACGTCCTTCCTGTCATCACTAAAGGTACAAGAGACGTCACCTTATATATTCAGCTTATATATAACGTTATATATTCACCTTATATATTAGCGTTATATATTATATTCACCTTATATATTCACCTTATATATAACGTTATATATTCGTCTTATATACTGACGTTATATATTATATTTACCTTATATATCCACCTTATATATTAACGTTATACATTCACCTTTTATATTCACCTTATATATTAACGTTTTATATTCACCTTATATATTCTCCTTATATATTAACGTTATATATTCACCTTTTATATCCACCTTATATATTTACCTTATATATTAACGTTATATATTAACATTGTATATTCACCTTATATATTAATGTTGTATATTCACGTTATATATTAACGTTATATATTCACCTTATATTTTAATGTTATATATTAATGTTGCATATTCACGTTATATATGAATGTTATATATTCACCTTATATATTAACGTTGTATATTCACCTTATATATGAATGTTGTATATTCACGTTATATATGAATGTTATATATTCACCTTATATATTAACGTTGTATATTCACCTTATATATTATATGTTATATTATACGTTATATATCCATGTTATTACGACAACAAATAGATAGTACACATAAAATAAACAACATATACGCATAGTAAACTAATAATATACGTACTAAACAAAATATATATGTGTAGAAGTCTCAGGCTCCGCCCCCTGGCCTGAAAATGTCGGGAACAAATCTGCAAAATGAGTAAAACTACGATGACAGAATCTGGACGCGTGGTTCTGAACTCTGGTCCTGAAGTGGATGTAATTCTGTGTTTTGTGTCTTCAGAGCTGCAGAGTCCAGAAGGCCTCGCCCTGGACCACGTGTCCCGCCTCCTCTTCTGGACTGACTCCATGCGGGACACGGTGGAGGTGTCTAGGCTGGACGGCAGCCACCGCCGTGTCCTGTTCCACAGAGACCTGGTCAACCCTCGACCCATCGTCGCTGACCCGGCGTACGGGTGAGTCGCCAACACGCCGATGACTTTGCGATGTTTTTGAAAGTGACAGTGTTTTGTTTTTCTGATGTGGTTTTGGTTCTGTTGGGTTCAGGCGGATCTACTGGGCGGACTGGGACAGGGACGGACCCAAAATCGAGATGTCCAACATGGACGGGACAGAGCGGACGATCCTGGTGAAAGACAACCTGGGCCTTCCCAACGGCCTGACCTTTGACCTCGACACCCAACAGCTTTGCTGGGCCGACGCAGGTGAGGAATATTCTGGACACATGACACATACTGTCACTGTTATTATGTTTTTAAAGGGATAGTTCAGGGTTTTTAAAGATAACAAAGACTCCTGTGATAAAATCTATGTCCATTAAAGTTTCTACGATATCTGCGTCACATGATCACGTCTTTATCTCACTCTCCCACACCAAAGCCCCGAGAGAAAATAAGTGATTTTAGCTGGCCGGGACACAGGAGTTGCTGGTCCTCTGCTGCCTCGTGTGGTCACTTTGTGTCACTGAGTTAAGTCTAAATGTAATATTTTAAACACAAGTGACAAAATCAGACATTTGAACTTAGTGATGGAGGCAGCAGAGGATCAACAACTCCTTTCTCTATGAGGTTTGGTGTGTGAGCGATATGAGAAACACCTTCAGAAATGGTTGAATAAAAGCGACCGTTAGTCATGTGACGTCGTGGCTCTTCTCCGATTGCTCGACAGGAACTCGTGTGGTTGAGTGTTTTGATCTACACCAGCGGCAGAGGAGGCGGATCCTCGACGGGATCCAGTATCCATTTGGTCTCGTTTCCTTTGGAAGGAAACTTTACTACACTGACTGGAGGAGGTACACGCACACACACACGGTTTCCATGGAAACGCTCACATTTAACAGCATCAGCGCTCAGGTGTGTAACGTCATGGTTGCTGTTTACAGGGAGGCCGTGGTCGCCGTAGACCGTCGCTCAGAGACGGAGACAGAAGAGTTCCTGCCACAGAAACGCTCGCGTCTGTACGGCATCGCCACGGCAACCACACACTGTCCACAAGGTACGAATCGCCTCAACCTTTAATCACCCATAATTGTCTTTTTTATGATGATAGTATATCAGTGTAAATATATATGTATATATATATATATATATATATAGATATATAGATATATATATATATTTACACTGATAAATGATAAATATATATATATATACATATATATGTGTAAATATATCTATATATATATATATCTATATATATATATATATATATATATATACATATATATATGTACTAGAAAACGTGAATCCAGATGAGATTATTACCGAAAATTACTTTAGATTAGGTTAAATTAATAAATAATAAATTAAATAAAACAGACTAAATTAAATTAAATTAAATTAAATTAAATTAAATTAAATTAAATTAAATTAAATTAAATTTTCCTGTGATTCATCATGTACGGAGCCCCTAAAGCAGGGGTGTCGAACTCAAATGACCTGGGGGCCAATGAGCATCTAGTCAGGTCAAGAGGGGGCCGGTCTAGAGAAAAAAAACGAAAAAAAAAAAAAACTGTTTAGTAGTGGGTGGGCAGTATACGATATTCATTATAATATTAGACAGAACTGCAAAGTAAAAGTGCTTGTTTTGTTATAAAATGATGTATACTTCACAATAAAAACACATTTATGATGCACAGAAACAGAGAAATAAATAGAAAACTTGGCAAATAATGACGAGGATAACTGTAATTAAAACAGCTTAAATATATCTAATTTAATGTTGAGTGTAATACATTTAATAAAGCAATGATTATAACCAAATGTCTTATTCGTATTGTAATAATAATAATAATAACAACAATAATAATAATAATAATAATGCTAGCAAATGCATAAAGTCTTATATTCTGTCTGTATTCCATCACTTCAGTGGCAGATGTGCCTCAGCACAATGGTGGGCGGGCCACATGTAATCGATTGGAGGGCCACACGTGGCCCCCGGGCTGCCAGTTTGACACCCCTGCCCTAAAGGGACATCAGAAAAAAAAAGAAGAAATTTAACGTTTCTGGTGCGCACAAGATACTTTCTGGTATCTATATGCTATATAAATATGTCATATCTTAATACACAAACCACATTTTTGAATTCTAAATTACTAATTTCACGCCTCAAATGATCTTAAAACTGCGTTCGGAGACATCACGCACACATACAACACTCTGGTGCGCACCAGAAACATTTAATTATTTTTTTTTTTCCAATGTCCCTTTAGCGGCTCCGTAATCATGTGATCAGATGTTTGTTTTTTTCCTGTGATTGATCATGTGATCAGATGTTTGTTTTTTCTTGTGATTGATCATGTGATCAGATTTTCTTTTGTCTCCTTCAGTTTATAATTACTGCGCCGACGCCGGCTGTTCTCACCTGTGTCTGCCCAGACACGGTGGCTTCACCTGCCGCTGCCCCGACGCCGTTGCCGCCAACGACCGATGCGAAGAGAGAAACCCGTGAGAGCGCAAGAAAAACTGAAAAAAACACGTAACTGAATCTGCGTTTTTGTTACTTTTCTTACTCAAAGTGAACGTTTTTACAGTGAACGCTGGTCAGACCTCACACTGTTTATGACGTCATGGTGATGTCGTCTTGACATCATTGTGATGTCTTCGTGATGTCGTCGTGATGTCACACTTCAGGTCACATGATCAGTGCGTATACGTAATCTTTCAAATTTTGATTTAGATATTTTTGTAATGTCAGTTATGTTTTTTATAACGTTAAAACTTTTGTCTATCAATATCACTGAAGTTACCACCCAGCATCTTCCCAATTTATTTTTTTTTTACAATTTTTTGCAATTCTTACAAAGTTTTTACAATAATTAAATCTTTTGTTTTTACATATTTTTACAAAACTTTTACAAAAAGTTACAAATTTTGTAACAAAAAACACTGAACATAAAAAAACTATTCCAGTAGGCGGAGCTTTGACCAGAGGGCTGATGGGAGGGAATACTAGCATTTCCACAGTGACTGACCCGAGCTTGAAGGCTTATTCATAAAGTAGAAAAGGTCGGAGCGTAATCTTTCAAATTTTTGTAACGTTAAAAACTTTTATCAAAAAGAGTTGTGGTTAACATAAGATAGTGGGAGGAGTCACGCACTGATCCGAACTTTAAGTTTAGCTTAAACATTATATGAAAAAAAGAGGCGGAGCCTTCTTCCGTACTCGATGTTACCGTGATGATTTTTTTTTTTTACAAAATGTTGATGTTACAAAAACACAATGAACGAAAAAACAAAAAACATGAATTTTACCCAAAAAGAACTTGAGATTTTGGGGCGGAGCTTTAACAGGAAGTGGATACAGTGAGCTGTATTTTTACCTGCGTCACGTCAGCTGACCTGCGGTGCTTTAAACATGTGATGTCACAGGTCACGTGTGTGATCTGATTGGCTGGGACACTTTTGTATCCAAATACGTATAAAATCAAACACTAATGAAGTTTTTCACTTAAATTATTCTATATTTTAATTTTTACACAAGTTTTCTTTCCTTTCACAAAACTGATATTTGACTAAAAAGTGTTTTTTTTTATGTACGAGATTTATTGTTTTGTTTGTATTTTTTATATGAACTTGTAAATAATTACCTGATATTCTCTGATTTTATTTTTTTTATGGTGCTGATGTTCACCTCACATTAACTAATGATGTTGATGATCTGGTTTCATGATTAATTTGTTAATTAAATACCAAAGAAAAAACAGTTTGGACACAAAACACATTATTAAAGGTGTGTAACTGTAAGAAATACAGAAGTTAATTTCTTCTTTTTCAATTTCCAAAAATGTTCCAATTTTTTTTCTGACAATTATCTGGTTGTTATTATATTAAACAGATTTTAGTCACTTAATAAAAAGCACTCTACATCAGTTTAAGTCTCTGATATCTACGTCACATGATCACGTCTTCATCTCACTGTTAAACTGAAGTTTGTAAACCACTCACTCTCCCACACCAAACCTCATAGAGAAAATCAGTGATTTTAACATCACACACACAGGAGTTGTTGAGTTCAAATGTCTTATTTTGTCACTTGAGAGTTTGAAAGTCTTTGTTCAGATTGTCCTCAGTGACACAAAGTGACCACACGAGGCAGCAGTAGACCAACAGCTCCTGTGTCCAAGCCAGCTAAAATCACTAGTTTAAAAACTTCAGTGTCCTGTTGGAAAAGTCTGTCTAACAGTGAGATAAAGACGTGATCATGTGACGTAGATATCGTAGAAACTTAAACTGATGTAGATTTTATTACAGGAGTCTTTCATTAAATGGCTAAAATCAGTTTTTTAAACTTGTGTCTCTGCTGGCAGCAAGGGGGCGCTCTCAGCTTCGTCAGCACTGTGTCAGTATCTAATATGACCACTTAAAAAGTCACTTGTTTTTATAGCATTTACCTTCTCGAGTCATGCATGGGGGTGGCGGCGGCGCCCATCTTAGCTCACATCACAAACCTTTAACCATTTCATTGTTTTAAAAGCAGAAGATTTAAACTTAGCTCAGGTTTGTTTTTTCATGAAAATCTTTCAGGGAGGAAAATCATTTTTAAATCACTGGTGAAGAAATAAATATTCACCCATTTACCTGCGACTCCTGTCCTGTGGGGGCAGTAGTGAGTACCCTCGTTAACCACCTGTACAGCCTCAATAAAACATTTTAACAAACTCTTTTTCATGTGAGTCTTTTTTCTGTTCAGTGTCAGGAAAACGTCACAGAAAGAAAGAAAAGACGGACGCGGACGAAGCAGAAAATAAGTTCCTCCAAGTTTTATGAACCTTGGTGAAAACATGTCACAGGTTTGGGATTTTAACCCTCAGTGCTCACGTGGCACAGATCTGTGCCACAGGTGCGCCCGTGGTAATTTGCCTCTGTATAAACTGTACATTTATGAAATGAGGGTTTATAAAGACTGATGCTGCAGAAGAAAACTCTGGTGCAAGTCAGTGAGACTGTGGGCTGCAGAACCATGTGAACAACAAACTATATGACTTTTTGTCTCGTTATGAATGACATACTAAACTATGACTTTTTTGTCATTTTGGACAACATACTAAACTATGACTTTTTTGTCAATTTTTGGACGACATACTAAACTGACTTTTTTGTCACATTTTGAACGACATACTAAA